>NC_073307.1:83733305-83760805 GCF_027595985.1 Sorex araneus
CAAGGATGTTGAGGAGACTTGAACACGGCTAGGGAGGGGGGGGGTGGGTTGCCGGAATGAACGTGCATTGAAGCCTCCGCTAGCTCTGAACGGGGGTGTTGTGTATTTGGGGGCCATTCTCATCCCCTCCGTCTTCAGGTGCTAGAGGGGGATCCAGGATTCTTGTAGACTGGTGTCAGGACTGGTGGGATGCCAAACCCAGAGGCACTAGGACTGCAAAGTTCTGTCCAACTTTTCTTGTGTTTCTTCAAATATGTGAGGAGAAATTAGAAGCCCAGGACTGTTCAGGTGCCTTGGAACCCATTTGAGAAGAATCCTGACCAGGCTTATAGAACTGACTCAAACTGCTGAAAGCCTGGTCTGTGGTAGGGCTGGGGCCTGTGGTTCAGGCCTGGACACTCTTCTGGATAAAGGGTCCAGAAGGAGAGGGAGAAAGCGTTAGGATGCTTTCTGAACTCCTAAGAGTTCAGCAAAACCTATCACACGTGATTTATATAAATATTATGGAAGAACTAGTGCTGTCTGGGGTGGCCTGGTTCTTTATATTTACAGCTTTTCAAACTTCTTCCCCTATTTGGACTCAAAACTGACCTGTTGGGACCAACTGGCACATGTAATCATGTCCCAGAAGAAACAATCAAAGGGCCTCCTAGACCCCAGCCTTGGCTCTCTGAACAGTCAGTGACTAAAACCAGTATCTTTCAAACTTGGGAGGAAACAGGGGGCCAGTGGGCCAAACCAAGAGGTAACCCCAGATAGGAGAGGAAATTTCTACTGAGTTTGTTACCCTAAGTCCGAAAGAGGCAGTGACCATCCCAACACGCTCTGCCACTTGGCCCTCCACTAGAAAGCTTCTGTCCAGCGGCCGTGGAGCTGGAGTCAGGAGCATCTGGAAGTCTCAGCTAGGGCGGCCTTGCTTGTCAAGTGGAAAGCGTCCTAAGAATTCCAGTTTTCCATTTGTTGCTGCTGTGAGTCTATTTTGGATGCAGGTGGTGAGGAAGCAAGGACAAGGCAAAACGTGATTAAGAGTCTTTGGTGTGTCCAGTACGGTCCTCGGGGCTTGGAGGTGTAGACAATGAAATGAAAACCCACCAGATGAGGACTCTTGCCCTGAGATGGTCTGAGCCCCCACATAGGCAGGACTGGACCCTCCTTCCACTTCTGGCCCATCTAAGAGAGCCCTGCTGGGCCTCCTTCTAGATAGACCTTTCGTCTGATTCCCCTAGCCCCGCCCTCTTTCCAAGGTAATATAATGATCATATTGCTTATTGGCCCCAAACTAGGGCACTTTTGAGAGTAAAAGGGGTGCTCTTGATTGTTTAGTCAGGACAGTGAAAACACCGTCTGGGGCCAACTGGCACATGTAGTCATCCTGGTAGACGTGACTCCTAACACAAAGAAGAATGGAATATGGGGGCGAGTGGAGAGTGGGTCCAGGGGCTTCATGATGAGAAGATGGGTATGGTGCTTCGGGTGAGGGGGAGATGGGGTCAGCTTGGTTCCGAGAACAGCGCTGCACCCCAGCGTGCTCCCTAAGATTATCAGCCCATTCCAGGCTTCCGCTGCTCTTGGTCACCCTTTCCAAGGACCCAGTCCACCGCTCCTGTGAATTCCCTTCACCCTTGACTTGTGGCTGGCCTCACCTTTAGTTTTCCTGCCTCAGCCACTTCAGACAGGGACAGGAAGGCCTGCCAACTCCCCTTCAGCTGCCCCTGGGGGAACTGGGATTTAAAACGGAGCCAAGACTCAGTCGCATGCTTCCTCTTTCCTCTTCCCCCACGACTGCAGCCTCTTCATCCACTTCTTCCCATTTCCCAGACCTTGTCCGAGGTCTCCTCTACCTCCTAAAAAAGAGTCCAAGACAACAACAAGGAACTAAGCCAGAAGGAAGGGGGTAAAGGACACAGGTCACTTGTAATCAGGTTCCGGGGAAATGGTCACAGAATGGAAGCCAGAGCCAGCGCAGGAGACGGAGCAGTGCCCTTAAGCCCTGGGGTTTGCCTCTCCAGCCTGGGCTCACTATTGGCGACATTGTCTGGGGTGGGGACTGATTCTTGCTTCATCCAAGCGATAAGGCGTTGGTGGCAGTGACTGTGTCCTGCCATGGTGACATGTGGAAGAGAAACTGTCCTTTATTCGGATTCCTGGTCCTCGTGGTTGTGGTACTGTTCTGGGCAGGCTCTTCGGAGAGTCCCCAGAGGTCTGACTTGTGCATGATTGGGATGTGGGGGTGTGGAGTCTCCCCAGTGACTCTATCTTCTCTGATAGGAACAAGGAGGCTGGGTGAGGACTTTTCGGGAAGCACCTCCCCCTGAAGTGACTAGTAATGCCGAAAAGGGGCGAGACCCCTGGGCAGAGAAGCAGGGGGTGTCTGCGGGATCAGTGACTGGGGCGAGAGGCTGGAGCAGTCGTGCTCAAGGAGACCAAGAATGTGTCATGCTTTTACAAACCTGCCCTGCAGGTCCCCAGCCAAGGAATAGATCGAGCAGTGTTCCCAGAATGAAAGGCCACACAAAGTCCCTATTCTGCACGGGGGAGCGTGCCCATCCTGGGCAGGGCGTCGGCAGCTGTTCCAGCGGGAAAGGGAAGTTTGGGCAGGACACAGCAGCCAGTTCCTGGGAAGCTGCTGCCTCTCACTGGCCTCTGCAGACAGGTCAGAGCTTTGAGGCACAGAGCGTGACATGCCAGGCACTGGGGGGGCACCCACCGGGCCCTGGGTTTTGTTGGTGACACATCCAGTGTGTGCCGCCTGCTGGCAACGGACTTGTCGCTCCAGGAACAACTCCTTGCTGCGCTCAGCTCACTCGTTCCAAGTGCCACATGCCTGGCAGACCTGCTGCGGCCTTGTGACATGGGAACCATTGTTACGGTCCTTGAACAAATGGGAAACTGAGCCCCAGTGGGGTTGAATAGAAAGCCAGGGGGGCACAGACTCACACATGGGTCAGACCTCGGTGAAGCCTCGTCACGTCTGTGTTCAAAGGCAGCCACAGGGCCATGCCTTGCACAGAACAAGCCAGCAATAGAGCATTTGGCCAAGTTGACCTGGGAGAAAGTTGGGTTTGCCCAGAGGTTTCTCCAGGGGCAGTTGCCTCCCAGCCAGGGACTCCCTCTACTAGCACCTTCAGAACTCAGTGCCTCTCTGAACGTCTTGGTACCTCTCAATCATGCACACAAGAATCCAAGGTGGAATGGGATCAAATAAGACTTGAGTGGTCTGCTAGGCAAAACAAGAAGCACTTTCAATTTTAAACAAGCCATTTTGTTAATTAAGTGATTCATTGCTAAATGCACCCAGGGCAAAAAGGCCATTGCCCCATGGGTCAACTCTAAACGATTCTCTCCTTTACCTTTTCCATTCCTGCCTAATCTTAAGAAACACACCCAAGTCTAGTGCAGTTGGAAGGAGAAATGGACTCTAGCCCTCAGTGCTGATCACCTGACTTATCTCCTTTAACCTGCAGCCTCTCTTGGAAGTTACCAAGTTTATCCCCTGCATGTATGTGGGGAAACCCAAAATTTAAAGAGCTGCAGTAACCTGCCCATGGCTGCAGAGTCAGCCCATAACTGCGCTCTGCTGGGCGGCTGTTGCCAGCCCTGCCATACAAGCCCTCGAAGTGCCAACGTGCCAGAGCCAGAGGCAGAGGGTTCCTTGTTTAGAAGTAAATTTTAGGTCGTGCTAAAAGGAGTCATCTAATGAGCCTGGTGAGGTGGAAGAGACTCAGAGTCAGACACAGTTGAGTTCAAATCCTGGCTTTGTCACTTTCTAGCCTGTGACCTTGGGCAAATTTCTTAGTCTCTCTGAATCTCAGTTTCCTTATCTTTAAACTGAGGATTATAGTAACTCCCTTGTAGAGTCGGGTGAAGATTAGAGATGATGGCAGACCTCCAAAAGCATGTGCAGACAGCTCTTTGGTTGGTAAGCACCTACTGTGCGTGTACCAGGCACCACTCTAGACCCTATGGTTTTAACCATGAAAAGAAAACTCCCGCCCATTGTCTACAAATGCCTTCATCCAGAAACCCATCATGGTGAGAGACTCCTCTAGAACCGAGAATGACTGCCGGTGTTTGGCTAAACCCAGTTCAATAAATTTGATCTCTTTGTCATCTATTAACTTGAGAAAAATATTTAGCTTCTCAAACTCAAGTTCCTCTATTCTTTATGTCTACGGTCTTCATTCCTAAGTACATCATACACATGAGCATATGAAAAAAAGAAGTTGAATATATCCTGTGCTCACTCCTAAATTTGGAATGGAGCATTTACTGTACCTTAAAAAAAAAATCCCCTTTCCTCTTCCTATTTATACCTCCTTCCTCACTCTCTATCCCCATGAAGATAACACTTTGAATCTTGTTTAATTATTTTCTTGCTTTTCTTTGAAAGGGATGGTCTGTGTACATTTCACAATATATAGTGGCACATGTCAGAGTTTATGTGTGTTATGTTCTCTGTGCTGCCCTTCTCCCACTCAAACAAACCCTGTTTGTTCCTGGAGTTCACCCATTAATTTTCTCTGTGATGTAGTGACCCTTTGCAGGAATAGCCACAGTCTGTACATTCTGCCTCCTTTTGAGGGGCTCAGGGCTGTTTTCGAGTGGTGACTATTCTGGTAAGATAATACTACTGAGAGTCATTCATGGCTCTTGTTTCCTTGGAGTATGTATTTCTAGTGTACATCTCCAGGAACGGGATTGCTGGGTCACCAGGATTCCTGGTTTGGTATTAGTGATTGTGCCAAACTGTTTTCCACAGTGGTTATCCCCCAAATCACTCCTTTCAGCAGGAAATAAAAGTTCTTAGTGTTCCCTACTTTTTTTGCTTTTGGGGTCACACCCGGCGATGCAAAGGGGTACTCCTGGCTCATGCACTCAGGAATTATTCCTAGCAGTGCTCGGGGGACCATATGGGATGATGGGAATTGAACCCGGGTTGGCCGCGTGCAAAGCAAACACCCGACCCTGTGCTATTGCTCCAGTCCCAATGTTCCCTGTTGTTTTAACATGTAAAACATGTTAAATATAAATATAAATATAAATTTCATGTTTAAAGTGAAGAAAGTCATACTAGATGAAGTCTAAGTAAAACCCTTTCAGTTATAACAATCCTTGGCCAGAGGACCTGGTTTCTGGCTTATTGGCCCTGTACCTGCCCTGGCCTGACCCTGAGCACCCTGTGCAGAGTCTCCAGGGGCAGTGGAAGCCCTTTTTCTCTACTTCTACAGGTTGGGGGTGAAGGATATACACCTCTCTCTTTCCCCAATATTTGATGTTCTGCTCAGTTTAACCAAGATCCTCTTGTCAGTGATGAGCGCATGGTAGGTGCTCATTGAATAACCAGTGAGTTGCGTTTTTGGCCAGGTGGACTGGGAAGGATGTGTGTTTTCCTTGGACATTGATCTTGAGAAAAGGATATGGAAATAGCAGAATCATATGGGTGCTTGCTCATCAGAGCACAGAGGGCTGGGGAGACGATGGGACTGACTTTTGTCTGTAGCTCTGGGTGAGGTCAAATGAAGTTGAAATTTCCACTGTGCAGTTGTCCAGAGTTTGGGTTTATCTGACTTATCTAATCTGAGGAACAGGAGGCTTCAGGATAAGTGGGGAGGAGAGGACAGAGGAGATTCCATGAAGAAGGGAGCAGCAGAATGCCCAGACTCACTTCCTTTCCAAGACTTGAACATTGCCTGGGGGTGCCGGGTTTAAGAGGTGTCAAATGTACCCAGTGTCTTGGCAGCTACATAAACAGCCAGCCGCCCACCCACCCAGCCACCCACTGACACAAGAATGTGGCTGGCTGGGCAGTTGTATGGGCCACCCCAGCCCACAATCCTGTAATTACACATCTAGTCTGTGCCTGTCAGCTCCAGGGACAGGAGAGCACTCTACCCTGGGCCTCACCTTGGTCACTGGGTCCATGCCGGGCTCAGTGGTGGAACCTCACCTAATTTTATCATTCACCTCCAACTCTCACCTTCAGTTCTAGCCTCAGAGGCTCTCTCTACATCAATCTTTGACCCTGTGAGGCTAGTAGGTCATATAAAAAACTAATAATAATCCTAATAAACCAATGGTGATTTTCACGTATAGGCACTGTGTAGGATCTTTTACATACATTTTCCCTTTTGTTTCTTTGGCTCGGGGAGTCCTATGAGGTGCCGGGGATTGAACACAGATCCGCCACATGCAAGGCAAGCACCCTACCAAAATGCACTACCACTCTGACCCCACACATTTTCTCATGTATGCCTCTCAGTATTCTTGTGAGGTAAGTGGTATTGCTATCCCCATTTTACAGAAGAGGAGATTGAGGTTCAATGTGGCTAAGAGGCTCAATTTCTTGCCCAGAGCTTATATGTCTGGTCTCTTATGGGTGAGTTCCCTTCCCTCCTGTGTACTTTTCCTCCGTGGACAGTCACTTGGTGCAGAATCTTGGCTCCCCTTCCAGTGTGAGGAGGGCTGGACAAAAGTAGAGGTAAATGGGACAGTTTCAGGCTGGCCAAAAAGATGCTGGAAAACACCTTCAGGGCAGAGTTCTTTGTTCCAAATGGCTCCGACTCTCTGGACTGCTGCCAGGGGCGGGAAGTTACTTCTGCCCAGCCAACTTGGCAGGCACATCTGCATCTTGGGTGCCATGATGTTAAGACCTGGGGGATGGGCTGCCTCAGGTAAAATTCCATTATAATGAACAGCATTTCAGATCTGAATGGCTTTGTTGACTTGGAATATGCTAACCTGTGTGCAGTAGGAGAAATCAAGAACGCAAACTGAGAAAGTGGAGGCGAAATAAGCTAGCTCACCACTGGGTGTCTCTTGGTAATGTTCTGGAAAGGTGTGGAGCCCAGAAGAAGAGTTGGAAGCAGGCCCTGGTCCCTTCTGAGTGCAAAGTCCCTGGCTGACAGAGGCAGGTCAGGGAAGAGAGAGTTCTGCTCTTGGCTCCACTGGACAATGCTGGGACCATTTCATTTCATCTCCCCACTCTGCTGTGAGCCCTTGAGAACAGGTCTGAATCCCAACCCTGAAGTGTCACCACTCAACGTAACGCTCAACACATCACAGAAACAACTCATTAGATGTTTATTGGATGGAAATATGTTTGTAAGTAGACTGAGTCCCTGAACTAATTAGAAAGGACAAGTGAAGGGCAGCCTTGCTTTCATGTAGTTAAAACATCTTTAAAAAGCAGCTTAGGAGGACTTCTCCTCCCTTTCCGAACCACTGTACATTAACAGCACTACCATTTACTGTGCAGGTATCGGGTGCACTGCGTGGTATCGGGCACTTCCGCACATCTTCCCTTTGACCCCTCCGAGATCTAGGAGGCAGGTGCCACTGTGCGTGTGCTAGCTGAGGAGACAGAGCTGAGGGAACTGCAGCACAGGGCATGGGGATGCAGGCCTCGCTCTGCGGTAGGCAGACGGCTTCTAGCACCTGTCCTCTTTGCTGTCTCCCTGCCTGGTGCTCCCTTCCCATAGTGGCTGCTTCAGGAGGCCAGGCCGAGTGGTTAACAAGTGAGGCTGAAGGACGGATGAAATCCTGACAGGATGGCCTGAGAGCACAAGCCTGGTCTGGGTGTGTGTATGTAGAGGGTCAAAAGACCAGCAGAGTGGCTGCTGCAACCAAATCTGAGAACAAATCATTCCTTTATATATATATATGTGTGTGTGTGTGTGTGTGTGTGTGTGTGTGTGTGTGTGTGTGTGTGTGTGTGTGTGTGTGTGTGTGTGTGTGTGTGTAGACAGTAGACAGCTGGGCATAGCATTTTCAAAAGTGAAAGATCTATTTCTTAGACATCAACAATGACTGTTAAAAAGATAATATCTGAAAAAAAAAAGATAATATCTGGCAGGTGTTCATGGGGATTGAGGGCTCAGATTTGGCCTTTAGACCTCCAATGTGTCTTTGAACAGGTGATCATCACATAAAATGGAACCCAGAGAGGCCTGTTATAAAGAATTACTTGGTGAAGACTTGAACTCTCACTGACCATGGGTGCCCCTCCCCACACTGGATAATGCTTAACAATGCAGCACTTCTTTCTCTGTGCACTAACAGAGATTTTCCACCCTATGATATTCCATGCAGGAATTCTCTCTCCTTCACTCTCTCCTTGCCCAGCTCCTTCCTGCCTTCCTCTCCCACTCTGTCTTCCCACTGAGACATTTCCCAAAGATATTAAAAATAAAGTTCTGTGTAGAGAAGTCAAAAGGGAACAAATAGTCAAAGAAAGGTCTCTGGGCAAAGCCAAAAAAGAAGTTAACATGACCACGCACTTTGCCATGACATGGATGAGAGGATATCAGACTGAGGTGAGTCAGGAAGAGAGGGATAAACACAGGATGATCTCTCTATATGTTTAAAGATGTACAGTGGGGGAGGAAATGACCAAGGGCAGGAGAACTAGAGAGTTGGTCCAGAGAATTGAGTTTACAGAGGTGGCTGGGGCAGAGTGGGTGACTATTCTGGTGGTGGACGCGGTGTTGAAATGAAGTGTGCGTGCAATCCGTGTTCACAGCATTGTAACTCACAACACTTCAATTAAGATAAAACGAAAAACAGAAATGGAATTTGGGGGCCAAGCTTGGAAGGCATTGACTGACCCTTAGCACGACTGCCACGAACCCCATGACTATGACCTCAGGCTACCACGGGAGCATCAAGCTCCCTGCCCCACTTTGGAATGTTTTTCCCAGTCTTCTACTGAATCCCTGAGTTTAGTCCTCCTTCTTCTCTTAATGCCCTCAAGAGTAAAATCACTTTTATAAGGCACCTTAAATATCTCATCTCAGCTGATACCCCAGTTCTGGGAGACAAGCCCACATGCACAGAGGACCCCCTTTCTGAGACTTGATGGACAGCAGTGTTTTCTTCCTTTTGTCCTGTGAGCAAGCGATAGCCAGGGAGGACTGAAACCCAGGGCTCAGGAACCCCAGATCCCGTAGGTCCTGTCTCCTCATGGAACATCCACAGATGGGGTGGCCAGTGAGTCCGAGTCCCTCCACCCTCTAAATCCCACCCCAGGGGAGCAGGGCGGGAAAGGCCTTATACCAAGGGGTGGCCCGGGGCCAGCTTCCTCCCCGCACTGACACCCACGGCCTCTCACCCTGAGCTACCCGAAACTGGGCAAAAAATAGCTCACTCCAGGGGAATTATTTTCGTCTCTGTTAAACTTCAAACTGGGCTGCTGAAGAGCCTACCACAGGGCTGTTTTTCAGACGAGGTTCTGGGAAGAGGAAGGGATGGAGGAGCTAGGGGGAACCGGGTGGGGGCTGCCACCTCTCCCCGCACCCCGGCTCATGGCCCTGGGCCTCCTCGCCTATGTCAGGTGGCAGCACTCCAGCCAGCAGAGTGGTGTCTGGGCTTGAAGCTGACCATTCTGATTCCCTCTCCAGTGAGGTCAGCCTTGCTGAGGCAGGCTGCTGGGGGGCGGGACTAGGAACACTGCTAGCTGGCAGGTGGGTGGCGGGGCAGGGAGAGGGCGCCACCGACGGCTGCGGGATGAGCCCTTCCTTGTCCTCTTCCTCTGTCTGCCCCCGAGGCAGCACTGAAAGTGGCTCTAGCCAGCAAAGTCCTTCCATTTTTGCCTCTGAGTCCCAAAGGAAGGCAGAAGACTAGAAGACGGCCAATGGGTGGGGAGGGTGAGAAGGGATTAGAGTTGGGAGAGGGTTCCATGTTTCCTACCCTGGTGTGACTCCGGGAAAGAAGCTTCCAGACAGATTAGGATCGCTGGGCCTGAGAGGTTGAAGCAAGAGCACTCTCTTCAGTGTTAGCTTTGAGAGGAGAGTGGCCTCTGTTACTGCTAACAGTGAGCGTTGGCTGTGTGCCCACAAGAGTGGGGGACTTTCTGCATCTGTCCACCTTGTTTGGTGGCACTGCAGGTTGTGCCAGATGCCCTTTCTTAGAGGAACTCGGGGCAACGAGGAAGCGACCTTGTTGATTGAGAGAGGGCTGGTCTGAGAGACCGAGTGGGGTCCCATCCGCTGTGTGGTCACTCAGCTCCTCTGTGCCCAGTAACCCTATCTGGCTTCCCTGGACAACCAAACTGAGGCATGAAGTAAAGGCTGAACTGATAAGGTGCAGCTGAATTGTTCACAAACTTCCATATGACCCCATGGAAACTTTTATTCACTCATTTTTCTCTCACAACAATTTTCATCTGTTCATCTGGGTCAAATTTTCCAGAACTCTCTCCTTTCCCTACTCCTTCCCGCTCCAGTCCTAGCAGGTCTTGTTCCCAGGGAAAAGTAGTTCCCCAAAGAAACACGGAGGATGGTGTATCCACTTCTGGGACTTCAATCGTGTCACCCAAAACATCCTGGAGGCTTTGTGACCTCTTTTCAAGACCCTGTGCGAGACAGGTCCATTACAATGGTCCTTACAATGTCAGAGAGAGAAAAAGAGAGAGAGAGAGAGAGACAGAGACAGAGAGACAGAGAGACAGAGAGAGAGCAACAAGCAGGCTTTAGAAGGTCCAAGGTAGATCCAGGCTGGAATCAGAAACCAAAATGAATAGTCTGAGTGCCATCAAAATATCATTCCAATAATTTACAAGACCTAGTATCAAGGCTCCCCAGATTTAACTGGGCCTATGATTCAGGAGAGGAGAGAATTGCTTTCTACAAGTCTGAAAGAGTGTGGTGGGTCGGACTCTCTCTCCTGTCCTACTGAGCTAGTTGCTCGGTCTCCGACATGCCCTTTCCCTTGTATCCCTGTGCCTTTGCACATGGGGTGATAGCTGCCTGGATCTCTTTTTTGGTTTCTTTTTTTGTTTTGGAGCCACACTCAGCTGTGCTCAGGGCTTACTCCTGGATCTGTGCTTAGGGTGAACTCCTGGCCATGTTTGGGAGACCACTGTACTGTCTCTCCCGTTCCCTCCCAGAGACCTCTTACCCTCCTGTCACTGCAGGTTAAACTCTGTGGTCCTTCTTGTCTCACCTCCTCTGAAGACCACACCTGGATGACAGAAAGGGCAGGAGAGGGCACTGGGTGAGAAAGAGTCGGGGTCGGGCGAGTAGGCAGGAGCCACAGACTTATCCTCCTTGTTGGAGAGAAGGCCAGGTGTATGACTCAACTTCTTGCTGTGGCAGAGAGAGAAATGATCCATTTGCCTCCTACCCTGAAGAGTCAGACTTGTTATAAGCCACAATGGCTGGTATGGTGTGTTTCTTCTCAGTTCTACAGAACTGAGACTTACAAGTCATGTGGTTTTCTGGGAAATGTTTGGGGTGAAGCATTTGGGGCCAGGAACAGGCTTCCTGTACTCCATAACATGGCACTGGGGCCGACAGGCTTTCTCATTTTCCAGGCTCCCAACTCTCCCGTGATGGCACTCGTACCTGACATCTCTTTAGTGATGCCATCTAAAGAAAACTAGGGCACGTGGAGCCGGCTCCTCTCGGCCTTTCCTGTCTCCACCCCACTAGCCCCTGGGAGACTTGTGACAGGCAAGACATAGGATTTGGCCAGGGTAAAGTTGAAGTAATGACTCCCCCGAAGAGGGGCCTTAGGCAAGTCACATCCCCCCTCGATGGCCTCAATTACTTTAGCTGTGACACCTGAGAGCCTGGGTTGCCTTTATGAATGGGCCACTTACGCTTCGCTGGCCACTGCAGCTGCCCACGCTTTCCGGCAATGACAGGGCATGGCCTGCCTGTTACCTGGAGAGCAGTAATCAACCCAGAAATCTTGTTGACAAAGCTGAGGGCAGAGTTTCCACTGGAAAAAAAGCAGCTTGCAGGAATAATTGTCGTTGATAAGAAGTGGAAACATATCTCAGTAAGCGGTGAGTCTCCCGCCCCACTGCCTCAGCCCTGGAGTTCCTGCAAGAACCTGCCAGTGCCCCCAAAGGGAGACGACGGTGAAATGGGTGAGTGAGCCGCAGATGGGGAGCTGGTAGCCGGGTTTCTGCAGAGAGCAGCTAACCCTGGCACAGTCTGGGCTGTCAGCCCATGACCCTTATCAGGTGATAGCTATTTATTAAGGGTTTATTAAGATAGTAGGAACCACCTTGGGGTGGAGGTGAGGAACCCTGGGGACACAGGAAGAGGGAAGCTGACAGTGGTAATAACACTGGTGCTGGGACATACGAACATAGTATACCTAAAATGCGGCTATGAATAACTAAGACACATCAAAGTGTCTTAATAAAACTGTTGCACTGTAGCACTGTTGTCCTGTTGTTCATCGATTTGCTCGAGCGGGCACCAGTCACGTCTCCATTGTGAGGCTTGTTGTTACTGTTTTTAACATATTGAATACGCCACGGGGAGCTTGCCAGGCTCTGCCGTGCGGGCGGGATACTCTCGGTAGCTTGCCGGGCTCTCTGAGAAGGATAGCGAAGTCGAACCCGGGTTGGCCGCATGTGAGGCAAACGCCCTACCCACTTTGCTATAGCTCCAGTCCAGTTTTAATGTTGGAGGAAATTTTAAAAATGTTTATTGTTTTATTAAGCTTGGACTGGACTGGAGCTTAATAAAACAATAAATATTTTTAAAATTTCCTCCAACATTAAAAACAAATAAGTGAAAGAACCATCTTCAGGAATAAACTTCCCACACCCACTCTGCCACCGCTGGGTCATCGGAGCTTTACTTAACACCTACCTCCCCAGTGTTCAGGCAGACCCTAACATCGTGTGGCACACTGCTGGGCGTCATTCCCTCTGGACACTGGTCACCCAGATATGACAGCACCAGGGCGGAGAAGCCTGGCTTTCTTGTCGAGCTTCTCGGCCTCTGTCCTGACCCTTTTCCTGGGCCGCTGACTCTTCTTTCCAGGCAGGCCCTGGCACCTGCCTTGCTTCGCCACCTCACTGCTCTGTGGCTATGCTCAGCCCGGCCAAGGGAAGGAGGTCTGACTTAACATTAACTAGAACCCAGGCTAACTTCCACTCCTCCCTTGCGGCCTCCCTCACATCCCAAACCATGTAGCTATGTCTTTCTCCCTTTTATTCTTTTTTTTTTTTTTTTTTTTTTGCTTTTTGGGTCACACCCGGCGATGCTCAGGGGTTACTCCTGGCTCTGCACTCAGGAATCACCCCTGGCGGTGCTCAGGGGACCATATGGGATGCTGGGATTTGAACCCGGGTCGGCCGCGTGCAAGGCAAACGCCCTACCCGCTGTGCTATCGCTCCAGCCCCTCTCCCTTTTATTCTTGTTAAAGGTGATGTGTCGGCAGACGAGGAAGGAGCCTTTGCCTAATTTGCACCATGGCATCCTGGGGTGGTTCCACTTCAAAGATTCTGTGGAAATGTTCTAAGAAGCTCACCTCAGAGGGCCGTAAAGATGGTCTATGGCCAGTCATTGGAAGGCATGGGACTACTGATTCTGCGCTAAGGAAGATGGTCCCTACATAGAACCATCCAGAAAGAGGGGTCACCTTGAGAAACTGTCTCCAGTAGGAAAAACATTCTAGATCAGGCTAGTAAACTCACTAGAATATTATAGAAGGGATTTAATGTCACTGGATTCAGTGCTGATCCTTTCCTGAGACTGGCACCTATTGGATTTGACCTTGGGTATTATAGCATACAGAAATAAATCCCAACCATTCTCACTGTTTTAAAATGACATATACGGGGAGGGAGAAAGACACTGGGGAGACAATAAGACCTGATCCACCACCCCCCCACACACACACCCCATCACCACCACCAACAACAACCAGCATCACCACATTCAGCTGCTTCTGGGATATAAGGCTGAGATTGTTTTTTGGGGAAAAAAATGAATGTATGTTGAGTATGGCTGAGAAGAAAGGACATCATTTTAGCTGACAATGCTAGCACTTTGCTTACGTTCCATTGGAATCAAGCGCTGATAAATAAAAAGTGAGGTAGGTCGCGCTCAGCTTTCGTACTCTGTGAGAGAGGCTAACTGAGATGAAAAGCAGCAAGAAAAGGGTGACGGAGTGTGAGCTGTGGCTCGGACGCACACAGCCCATCCACCGCAGAGAGCAAACGACATGCGTTTGGCTCCATGGGCATCAAGTTTAGGAAGAAGAAGAATCTCCTCTCCTTCTGCTGAGAAACGACACAGTTTTCCATTTCTTACTAGAAGGAATGGAAGCTCTAAGCCCATGTCAGCAAGAGTCCGGTTGTTGATATTTTAGTGCCAGCCCAGAAGGGGGCGCCCCACCTAGATGCCATTTTTGGGGGCTGGGGGAAAGGGTTGCACAGGCGTTACTCCTGGCTCTACACTCAGGAATTACTCCTGGCGGTGCTCGGGGGACCATATGGGATGCTGGGAATCGAACCCGGGTCGGCTGCGTGTAAGGCCAATGCCCTACCCACCATGCCATCGCTCCAGCCCCCTAGATGCCTTTCTCCATAGGGTCACATGCTCCATCTGAGAGTCAGCAGGCCCCTCTGCTCTAGGGGGACTCACCTGGTCAGGGAGGAAGCTCAATGTTGGCATCCCTTTCTCAAGGGATCCAATGGCCCTATGATGACAGGAATTCCGGTCTTGGCTTTGTACATGTCAGAGCTGAGAAAGATCCCGGAAGCCAGGGCCCTTGTCCACAGCATTGCCTCCCACATGATGGCTGTCCTGGCCCCAGGATTCCAAGGGAGGGTTGAGTGACTGTGGTGGATTTAACTGGCGCCCAGAAGCTCCGTGCTTGCCCGGGACAACCCCTGCATGAGGCTGCCGGGGGCCCAGGTAGCAGGAGTCACCGGAGAGGGGACTTAAGGGGACTTACGGGGTGAGCTGACGGGAGAGGCCGTGGCTGTGGCTTCGATGACTGGAAGGGAAATGTTATCTCATTTCCCGCTAAGGCCTGGTCAGGGAGGATGTTTTGATGTGGCGAGCAGCTCTGGAGGAATGGAAGCCAGGGGGTTTCTGCAGAGTGGAGCTCCTCCTCTCTGCTTCCCCGGCACAGTGCTAGGGGTCTGGGCATTTCAAATCCAGATGCAGAAAATGGCCCCTGGGAGCACATTGCAGTGGGGTGGAGGTGGGGGTGGAACCCCAACCCACAGGATGGGGTGCGCTCTGTACTCTGAACATGAATCGGGGGTGGTGAGGGGTGTTGTATGACATGGCAAAGGGGTGGTACTTGGTAAGTTTTTTCCACTTTGAATCTTTAGTGCCATCTTTTACCTTTGTTCACATCCTGTGTCCTTGGACTTACCGGGTATCACTGTATCACTGTCATCCCGTCGATCATCGATTTGCTCGAGCGGGCCCAGTAACGTCTCCATTCATCCTAGCCCTGAGATTTTAGCAGCCTCTCTTTACTTCTCCTTCCCAATGGTGCCACATTAGAGGCTCTTCAGGGTCAGGGGAATGAGACCCATCATTGTTACTGTATTTGGCATATGAATACGCCACAGGGAGCTTGCCAGGCTCTCTCCCATGTGGGCAGGAAACTCTCGGTAGCTTGCCAAGTTCTCCAAGAGGGAGAACTAGTCTATCAGATATATATATAAATATATATATGACACATATATGACATATATATACACATACACACACATATATAATATGTATCTCTATCAGATGTCTTCCGGGAGCTTTGTTTTATAGTGTCTAGATGTTGGTAAATCGAGGATAATTTTCCCTAAAAAGAGCATCTGCCTAGCTGTGTATGTGGGGGGTGGGGAGAGGCCTGTCTGCTGAGTGGGGTCCCTCCTGATAACAGGGACAGGCTGGTAGGAAGGGGATGCTGACCAAGACTTCCCCAACCCGTCTTAGGCAGGAAAGTCCTGCGACTCTCTTCCCTCCCGACTTGGGGATTGTTCTTGGCTCAGCTCAGCAGAACTGGAGGGAGTCTAGTGCTCAGGGTGGGGGAGATGGCTGCAAGAGGCAGCAGCGTGGACTTGCTAATCCGCCTGGCTCCCAGCCCCGGCCCCAAAGACAATCAATGTCTCTGTGCCTCAGTTTTCCCACGCCTGAGACAGGGGTGATAACAGTACCCGCCTGACAAGGTTGTTGTGGGGATTAAATGAGTGAGCATGTGTGCAGGACTTGGCACCCGGGCTGAGTGTCTGTGCGATGATTATCACTGTGCTGGGAGGAGGTGGCGGGAGTGGGAGCTTGCCCCGGGACCCTGGGCAGGTCACTCCGAGTGCTCTGGGTGGGGGTGTGACGCTCATGTCACAGGGCTGCCCTTCAGTGCCAGCACTGGCAGGAGGCTTGGGTGGGTGGAGAAGCTGATACCTCGTAAGGCCTCACACACGTTTCCTTTTTTATTTTTAGTTTTTATTATTGTTATTATTATCATTTTGCTTTTTGGGTCACACCTGGCGATGCTCAGGGGTCACTCCTGGCCCTGCACTCAGGAATTACTCCTGGCAGTGCTCAGGGGATCATATGGGATGCTGGGAATCGAACCCGGCTCGGCCGTGTGCAAGGCAAACGCCCTACCCGCTGTGCTATCGCTCCGGCCCCACTTTTCCTTTTTTAAACTACAGGGCACTGATTTACCTGGATCCGAACTTCTGAAAACCTTAGAGGTTCTGGGTGGGGAGGCAGTGGTCCTTCCTGTATTCATGGGTCCCTCTCACCTCTCTGTCTGTCTAAATGGGGACGACCTGGGTAGAAGTAGGGAGAATGAGATTCAGCCAACCCCACCTCCGGGACCCCTCCTAGAGGCTGGGCCCAGAGTGGCCCCACCTTCAGCCCTCTCTGAGGCCAGGGCTGTCTAGTCTGTCTGGGGAAGAGCTAAAAGTGGAGAAACATCCTGTTCGCGAGCAGTGCGTGGCTGCACTCACCCCGGCGGCACATGTTCCACCCACCTCATCGCCACAAATGTCCCCAGACCCCAGTCTTTGGGACAGGTCCAGGACACCAGGACCCAGACGGCCACCCCAGCCCGCATATTGCCGTCTCCCAAGGGCCCCTCTGCCCTCCAGTCTGGCGTAGTGAGTCCCTCCCGCCCTCAGTGACCCACAGGCTACCTCTCTGGCTCTGATTTTCACAGCATCCAGTTAACCTGGGAGCAGCGGGACTCCCTTAAAAGAATCCCATCGCCCCCTGCTGCTGTGGAAAGCAAGGCCGCCTCAGAGAGAGGCTACTCCTCGCCCCTGCCTTCTTGAGCTTCTCTGACTCCTGACCCCCCAGGCTGCCAAATACCACCTCACCCACCCACCCACCCACGGTGACATGCCAAGTCCACCTCCAACAAGCCACTCCCCCCAAGCTCTGGTCCCTGGTCTCTGGACTCTCATTGGTGGCTGGGACTAGCTCAGAGAGCCACGCTGAGCAGAGGGATGTCTCTCCTCTTCCAGTTCTGGGTCCTCCAGATCTGAACTCTTCACAGAAATGCACCCTGGGGCCGGAGTGACAGCACAGCGGGTAGGGTGTTTGTCTTGCACGCGGCTGACCCGGGTTTGGTCCCAGCATCCCATAGGGTCCTCCGAGGTCCTCCCAGAGTGATTCCTGTGTGCAGAGCCAGGAGTAACCCCTGAGCATCGCTGGGTATGACCCAAAATGCCAAAAAGAAAAAAAAATAGAAGAAACACACCCTGAGCTTCCACTCATTTGCCCCCCTGTTCCCACAAGTGGGTCTCTAGTCACATTTCTTGACTTCTATTCTTTTTTTTTTCTTTTTGGGTCATACCCAGCAATGCACAGGGGTTACTCCTGCTCGCACTCAGGAATTACCACTGGCGCTGCTCAGGGGACCCAATGGGATATTGGGAATCGAACCCCAGCTCGGCCGCATGCAAGGCAAATAAATGCTCTACCTGCTGTACTACTTGTACTACTACTTGTACTACTTGCTCCAGCCCCTTGACTTCTATTCTTTTTTTTTTTTTGCTTTTTTGGGTCACACCCAGCATTGCTCAGGGGTTGCTCCTGGCTCTGCACTCAGGAATTACCCCTGGCGGTGCTTGGGGGACCATATGGGATGCTGGGAATCGAACCCGGGTTACCCCACCCGCTGTGCTATCGCTCCAGCCCCTTGACTTCTATTCTTAAAGAATAGAAGGGGGCCACAGGGGAGCGGACACTCATGGGCCTTTGCCATGCGGATCTGTCAGCAGAACCTGCAGCCCCCTGCTTCTGAGAGTCAGTGATGCTGACAGAGGGTGGGCAGGGAGCTCTGAGGGGCACCTCAGGGCCATCAGAACTCCTGGGACCTGACTGTAGGGATCATCTGTCTAGCTTGTGTGAGCTTCCTTCTCCTGACACCTCCCTTCTCTCTCTCCTCTGCCCGCCCCTGCCTGCCATCCCTAGATGCTGGCAATGGACTTTGGTTTCTTGGTAGCAGATATAATCCTACACACAGCTGAGTTTTCGCCCAACTCCCTGGCTAAGGTTCTGTTCCTTGTGGGCCTCTAGCTGCTGGGTCAAGCTTTCTATCCACCAAACACAGCGCCTGCGTCCTCACCTCAGGCCAGGAGCCTTCCCTGTGCCTCACACCCTTGCAGGACAGCACTGTTGCTGAGCTCCCTCTCCTGCATAACGTCATCAAACAAGCAACACACTCCTTAGACTGATTTAATTCATTCACACACATTTGCTTTCTCTTCATCCCTCTTTTTCTCAGCAAACCCACTTGCTCTCCTGAGTGCCACAGACTCTAGCAACGCGATGATGACTAGGCGTTGCGACATCTCTGCAGACTGGGGTTAAACCACAAGCATCCTAGAGAATGTCTTTTATTGCCCCGTAGTGGTCTGGGGCCTCGGGGGCACTCCGGAAGCCTGGACTTTGACTTGGGGTGGGTTACAGGAACGACGTTGGCAGACTCACAGGCCTGATTTTTTTGTAATTGTTTTAAAGTACGGCATGTTTTATGGACCCAGACAGGCATATAACACATTTTTTTAGAAGTGCTTAAAAAAGGAAAAGACCATATACCACCGCTAAAAATAGAATCTGGCTGTTCCATGAAGAACAAGAACAAGAACAATCTGTAAGACCCTCCTCAACCCAACCCTCCCCGCTCTCAAAGTTCTGTCAAATAAACCTATACGTGCCTCTTATTCTCTTCCTCTCTATAGTTTGTTTATGTATTGGTTGTATTTTCTGTTTGTCTGTTTTGGTTTCACTCAGCGGTGTTCCATGCTTACTCTTATTTTATTTTATTTTATTTTATTTTGCTTTTTTGGGGAGGTCACACCCAGCGATGCTCAGGGGTTAGTCCTGGCTCTGCACTCAGGAGTAACCCTGGCAGTGCTCAGGGGGCCATATGGGATGCTGGGAATCGAACTCGGGTTGGCTGTGTGCAAGGCAAATGCCCTACCCACTGTGCTATCGCTCCGGCCCTCTCAGGGCTTACTCTTGGCTCTACAAGTGCCCTACCCACTTACTGTACTATCACTCCAGTCCCTATTCGTTGGCTTAGAGTCACTCCCTGACTTAAGAATATTCAAGGATCACTCCTGGTGGTGTTCAGTGGACTATATGTAGTGCCAGGTATTGAAATGAATTTGGCCACCTGCAAGGCAAGTGCCTGATCCCCTGTACCTCTATAGCGCCAGCCCTAATATTTTATAGTTAAGCTAGTATCAATCACCTGTGAAAGGAAAAGTCAGCAGCGTTTATATTATTATTATTATTATCATTATTATTATTATTATTATAAAGATCCAGTGAAAGAAAAACTGAGGCAGAAAGGATAGACACTATGTCTGTGATAAGAGTCTCCTGAACTTCTTTGGAAAATGCCCCGTCCTTATCTGCACCACTTTCTTTTCTGGATCTGAAATTCTTTATAAAACCTTAAACAAAATTGTGTGTTACTATTGGGTATTTTGTAATCTCAGTTTCTAGAGCTTCCTCAAGGCATGGGCTTCTCTGAGGCTTATTTGTAAAGAGAGTAAAAGTAATCGCTCTTAGCCCTGCGAGGGATACAAAGGTGAAATAGGAACACCAGCCCAGACATCATGTCAGTCGTTAAAACAAAAGCTCTGAGGCCAAGGGCCAGAGAGATAGTACAGTAGGTAGGGCATTTGCCTTGTAAGCAGCCAAACCAGGTTTGATCCCTGGAATCCGTATGGATATGATCCCCTGAGCACCACCAGGAATAATTCCTGAGTGCAGAGCCAGGAGTAACCCCTGAGTATCGCCGGGTGTGGCCCAAAGACCAAAATATAAGGAAAAAGAAGCTATAAAACCCGAGAGATTACACAGGGTAAAACACTTCCCTTTCATCCCACTGACCCGGGTTCTAATCTGGCACCACATGTGGTTCCTGAGAGCTGCCAGAGGCCAGTTCTGAGCACAGAGCCAGGAACAGCCCCTGAGCACTACTGGGGGTGGCTTAACCCACAGCTCAAAAGAAAGAAGAAAAGACACTCATAGCTACCCAGTACTCCCAGCCCCGCTGCCTCTCGCTGCATAGTGGAGGACACGTGAGTCTGGGGCATGCAGGGGGGCACTTGTCCCCTCACATATGTTTTCTATCACTTCTCCTTTGGCCTGGGCAGAATCCCTGCACCATCGTGACATTTAGGAGGACACAGACGTGACTGGGAGGGAAAGCAGAGCCTGAAGCCGTTTGGGGTTGGCCTGAGGGGCCCAGGAGACAGCGGAGCAGGGGAAGCTGAGGACCCCGTGTGCCCTGGGGAGACTTCAGCCCGCCGCCTCCTGAGAAGGAGTTCCCCAAGCAATTCATACTGCTCCCTCCTTGCCTTTTCCCCTTGCTCAGCTGATCCACGGCGGGTGATAACGCCTGTTTATAAAAGCCATCCAAAGTCTGCCGTCAGTCCATGACTCACCCTACTCAGAAGTCCCCTCAAAGCACCGTGTCACACTTATACTTTATACTGCAGATGACTCTGATGGCCTTAGGGTCAAGACCCCCCCCCCCCCCCGCTCATGCCTGGGCAAGTGGCTGGGGGGCGCTGGGCTCTGATGAGGGTGTGGGATCTATTCAGCTCTCTCTCAGGAAAAGAGGGGGTGATGGGTTCTTTTGCAGGGAACCCAAAGCCACAGAGAATCAGGACAAGCGGTGGAGACCTCCAGAAAAAGGGCCCCAGAGAAATCCTGCTCAGGGGGCCAGAGAGATAGCACAGTGGGCAGGGCACTGGCCTTGCACGTGACCTACTGAGTACGATCCCCGACACCCTACCTGGTCCCCGGAGCCCTGCCAGGAGTGATTCCTGCGTGGAGAGTCAGGAGTAAGACCTGAGCACAGCTGGGTGTGGCCTAACACGGAAAAAAAAAAAAGAAATCCTGGACACTGCAGAGCGGCCCAACTTCCCAGAGCTTCCCAGCACATGGGGGGTGGGGGGGCGCGCCCAGGATGCCCGCCTTGGCCCTGCTTGACTGTGGCTGGCCTGTGCTTCTCGCAGGGATGGAGGCCATGGCGGCCAGCACCTCCCTGCCCGACCCCGGCGACTTTGACCGGAACGTGCCTCGTATCTGTGGGGTGTGTGGAGACAGAGCCACCGGCTTCCACTTCAACGCCATGACCTGTGAAGGCTGCAAAGGCTTCTTCAGGTGAGTCTTCCCTGTAGACTGGGCCAGGAGAGGCAGCAAGAGTCTACCTGCTGCAGGGCTGGAGTGATAGCACAGCAGGAAGGGCATTTGCTTTACACGTGGCCAACCCGGGTTCGATTCCCAGCATCCCATATGGCCCCCCAGCACCACCAGGAGTGATTCCTGAGTGCATGAGCCAGGAGTCACCCCTGTGCTTCACTGGGTGTGACCCAAAGAGCGTAAGAAAAAAAAAAAGAGTCTACCTGCTGAGAACCCCGGCCTCTGCCTCCTCTCCAGCCCAGACCTCACAGACTCTGGGGCATTCTGGGGTGCGGGGGAGGGGAGCCCTATGTTCTTCCTCCCACCCTCTCAGGCCTAGCTTGGTTTGCAGGACCTCCAGAGGTTGCCCTCCTGGGTGTGCTCTGTAGGTCCCCATCTTGTCCATGGCCCCTTAGGCCCATGGCCCCTGTACCCCTTTATGGAATGATCCTCTCAACTGGTCAGTGGTCATGGCAAGCAGATCCTTGGGAAGAGCCTGAGGGCTTATCCTCCCACCCAAGCTGCACTGCTTCTGCGGACCAGGGCAGCTGCCCCCCTGGCTGGTCTTCCAGAACCTTCACCCATGGCTGGTCTGTCCCAGGTCGACCTTGGCATGTGCAGGCGCTGTCACTCAATCTTGTCTGGGAGGAGCAACCTTCCTCTCTTCGAGGGTGAGCCCAGGTTGACGAGTGCAGGCAGAAAGGGGAAGTCCAGGGGAAACCCAAGGAAGAGAGCCAGGAAGGGAGGATGAGAAAGTGATGAACTGCAGGAGGGGACCGATGGCCAGGAGAAATTAGCATTTGGCGTATGCTATTGAAGGAGAGAAGAGAGAAAGGTATGGAAGGACCAAAAGGACCTTCTATGGGATCATCTACTGTGGAGTAGAGTGAAAGTCAGAGCTTTGGCCGTCCAGAGAAGAGCAGACCAGGCCCGTGTTGAGACCCAGAGGTGGGCCTGCGTCCCCCAGCTCCGAGGCAGAGTGAATCAGAACTGGGCGGTTGTGGGGTGCTCTCCTCCAATCTAGGGACTGCAGACTCCCCACAAATGCGGGATCTGTGACTTACCCAGGCTTTTCTCTGGAGCTAGCAGACCCCAGAGTTCTGTTCCCGGTGCAGTCACTGGACCGCAAGGCTTCTGCGGGTGCTAAATGACTGGCCTGTGCCCAAGAGGTGCCTGGCTTCCCAGTAGGCTCTTCCCCATCTTGGGGAACCAGACCAGCTGTGTCCCTGACTCCCAGCCTGCTGCCCTGTCTCGGGCTCCTCTAGCCTGCAGCCTGCCTTCCTGAAGGGTGGGTCTGCCAGAACCTCTCTGAGTGTCCTAGGTACAACCTGGACCTTTGGGGGCCAGGACCTGAGGATAAGGAGCTCCCTGCTAAGTGATAATGGGGACAGCAGGGCCGGCTTCCTCTTGTCAAACCAATCAGAAGTGTGGGTTGTAGTGCTGGTGTACGTACCATTCATTGTTTGTCCTGTCGGATGTTTGGGGTGTGGGTTTTTTTAGGAGGATATTTGGTTTTGAGGTCATACCCAGCAGTGCTCAGAACTGACTGGGTTCAGGTCACCATATGGAATGCCGGGGCTCAAACCTGGGTGGGCCATATACAAGGCTAGCCACTCTGGCCCAAGCCACTGTGGACCCTTGATTCAAATCCTATGACTCCTCTGTTTTAGTTTCCTCTACTAACCACCTGCGTGCATTGGTGTCTGAGTCCTCTACTATACAGGCTTAGCAAGAGAGTTAGCACAATGACAGTTATGCAATGGCAGGTATACGTATATAATATTTAATTACATTAAATATACATGTAATTTCAGAGTCCAGAGTGCCAATACTGATGGCCTTAGTGGAATCCTGCCCTAATAAACAGAAATCTCTTTGACCTTTCACCCTCCTTTAATGGAATTTTGTTTTGTTTTGCAATACCAAGCAGTGTTCAAGGCTTACTACTGACCCTTTGTTCAGAGATCAGTCTTGGCAGAGCTCAGGGAACAATATATGGTGCCTGGGATCAAACCCAGGTCAGCTGCATGCAAGGCAAGCACCTTATCTCCTGTGCTTGCTGTATTATTTCTTCATCCACTTTTTGTTTCTATTCTTTAATACACTTCCACCATGTATGTGGAAGTATGTGTGTGTGTGTGTGTGTGTGTTTATATGTGTATTTGGCACAGCTAGCATTGCTCAGGGCTTACTCCTGGTTCAGCGTTCAGGCATTTCTCTTGGCAGGACTCAGAGTACCATACGTAGTACTCGGGGTTGAACCCGGGCTGGCCATGTGCAAGGCAAGCACCCCACCTGCTGTTGCTCCAGTCCACCATCGGATTCTAACCAGCCTCTAAGAGCCAGGCATTGGGCTCCAAGGAATCAGAAATGTAGAGATTCTCATCAGTGGTCTTATCTTCCCAACCTGCAGTCCCAAAATTTCAAAAGTCTTAAGCATGCCTTGGGTTTGCTTGTTTGTTTTTCTTAATTCATGGACAACCCCCACCTTCTAGCCCCCTCTCTTACCAGGTCACATCCACCTGGGATTCAGCTCTGGGAGACAGGATACTTTGGAGATGTTCATGGGGTGATGACATGTAGGAAGCCAACTCCTCACTGGAGTGACTTGGAACTCTGTTGTTCTGTGCTTGCTGCAGTCAGACACACAACTGGCTGTGAACCCTGGGGACTGGGCTGGGTCTAGGCACCTGGTTGAAGGGAAACAGGTTCCCTTATGCAAAGTGTGGGAAGGGCAAATAGACAGGAATGACAGGGTTGGGTGTCCATGTCACCACAGACCAACAGTCTGGCTGTGTTGCCTGTGGGCATACTATGCTGTTATAATCGACCCTCCACCCCTCCACCCCTGTCCCAGGAGAGATTGATCCTGGCTCTGAGGTCTGGCACTATGGGCAGCAGACCTGTCAGTCAACCCTCATCTTCCCTCTCCTATCTTGATGACTGAGTCAGTCATGCTTTCTGGAGTGCCAACGTTTCTATTATTGTTTGATTTGACTTTGTTTGATAAGCACACATACACAAATACATGTACACACAGATTCAGTTTTCAAAGTTTGTGAATTTCATGCTTGCAAATTTTGCAAATTTGCCTACCTACTAAGATTGATTGGTAGTCCCCAAAATCAATATTTGAGGCACTTGTCTAGTCATCTATGTACCTATATGAAATGGTGAGATCATACGTTCCCAGCTGTGGTAAAAAAAAAAAAAGGTGACACTCTACCTGTTGTTTTAGCTCTGAAGCTGTAAACCAGTGTTCTTGTGGTCTCTTTGTTGCCATTTGGGTTTTGTTTTGCTTTTGAATTTGTTTTGAATGGGCATTTGTGCCTTTTGGTGGTGCTTTCACTGTTAAAGCCAGGTTGCAGGCTGTGCTGAGATGTTAAGTCCAGTATTCCTAAAACTTGGATGTGCTCTACCAAGTAACTAACATATCTCGGGTAAGCTATGCACTATGTCACTGCTGGCTGCAAGCTCCGTGTTATGAACTAACACTGTCTATTAAATAAGGTGTCCTTCAGAAAAGGAAAGAAATCCAGGGGGGAGTGGAGTGAACAGGAAGTAATGAGTCAACCGACATGAGGGCTTCAGTTATATTGGTGATATGGGTGAGTGGTGTAGCCATATATCCAAAACAGAGACCCAACAGGAGATCTAAGCTGCAACACTGGAACTTCTTAATGTGCCTGTGAAATGGGACGGAGATTGGGGGTGAGGATGGAGTATGGGAACACTGGTGGAGGGAAGTTGACACCGGTGGTAGGATTGGTGTTGAAGTATTATAAACCTAAAACACCTCGAGGCTGCATGCTGCAAACTCCGAACTAACGCAGACAGGTGGAGAAATGCTCTTTGTTCCCTCACCACAAAGTTCAACCTCATCAATTCTGGACCTTGTCAATGCTGGGACTATTGTGGGGAAAGCATCCTAAAGCAGGCTAGCGAGGATCTGGAAATCCCAGGAATGGGTGACTTTCAGTCAATTCCCCCAGCGGGTATTTGTAGCAGCCATGATGTGAAAGGCAGCAGAGAAATGGAGCAAGTGTCCAAGCAGTGAGTTAAGGCCCAAAGTGTTGAATGGGAGGGACAGTATAGGGGCTAAAGCACTTGTCTTATATGCAGCCGCCAATTCTGGTTCAATCCCCAGCACTGTATGGTCCCCTGAATACCACTAGGAGTATCCCTGAAAAACCCTTCCCCCCCATAAAAAGAAGAGAAAGGAAAAAACAAAGATAGAAAACTCAAAACTCCAAGATCATAAGGCCTCTGCGCCTGAAAGCACCTGCCCTACAAGCATGAGTCCATGAGTTCAAGTTCAGTGCCACTTACACGCACAGGACTGTGACCCCAGCAGTTTTTCTGTGTGGGTCCCCTGCTGTCACAATAGCCTGTGCAATCCCTAGCATATGTGGACAAATGCCACAGCTAAATGACTCCTAGTGAGTGCCACCACCAAATGTGCGAGCACTTTAACCAAGCATGCATGACTCCTGGCCACTGAAATGACAGCAGCAAATGGTTTAAAGGCATAACGTGAAAGGAGAAGAGGAATAGACGGGTGCAGGGGTCGGCTGGGGGCTCGCCATGGGCATGAGTGAATGAGTTACTAAGAAGTCACAGTTGTTTTTTATTTTAATTTTTATTATTATTAATTTGGCTTTGGGGGTCACACCCGGCGATGCTCAGGTGTTACTATGCACTCAGGAATCACTCGTGGCAGTGCACAGGGGACTATATGGGGTGCCAGAGACTGAACCCAGATCAGCCGTGTGCAAGGCAAACGCCCTACCTGCTGTAGGGTAGGCAAACCCTACAAAGGCAAACGCCCTACCTGCTCCAGCCCCCAAGAAGTCAGAATTAGGAGAGAGAGAGAACTTTGTCCTGGCCCACTTGGCAGCTCTCTCCACGGCTGCCCAGAGATAAGCGAGGGAGCAATGAGTGGGTTGGCTGTAGCTGGGCTAGAACAACATTCAGAAGCGCGGGTTGAGAAGCCAGTGGGTTTGAGAGGGAAGGTGACAGTGCTAGTCCTCTCAGCCCATGGCTCTGGGGGTGCTCAGGGAAGCGTGCCTGCCAGGGGCTGAACTCGGGCCTCCAGCATGCAGAGCCGGACTCCAGCTCACTGCGCTGTCTCTCCCCCGGAGAGCTTAGTTTTCTTTTAGGCGCTCAGCTCCTGAGTTGGGGCCCTTTTGCGTGGACTCACTCTCGGACCACCCCCACAGAGCCCCTCAGTGCTACAGCGGAGAGAAGAGAGCCACAGCTTACCCCGCTGTTGCAAATGGCCATCTCACGTGCGGCCACCTGCCTCTCTGGTCCTCTCTGTGCTGGTGGAGTCCTTCTTACTGTCTCTGCTTCACTCTCTTAGACCTTGGGGAACACATTTTTGATGTTCCTCTGTCTTGGATTAAAATCTGGTGGATTCTTAATGAGGAGGACCAGGTTGTGTAAGAATACAAAGACGGTTTGATCTCACACAGATCTTGACTCGAATCCCAGTGTCCACACATCTGAGTGGTATGACATTAAGCAAGTGATTGAACTCTCAGTGTCTCGTAGGCATGGAAGACTCACTAACTGGGAGCTGGTGTCATTGTACCCCTGTACCATCTTAGTTCTCTAAACAGATCATTTCCTCCTTGTTCCAATGGGGGAGAGGCAAGGGGTCAGTAGTGAGCTCTGAGAAAGGTCTCTGAAGACAGGGTTAAAAATCAGGCAGGAGGGGCCAGATTGATAGTACAGCGGGTAGGGGGGTTGCCTTGCACACAGCCAACCTGAGATTCGATCCCGGCACCCCATATGGCTGCCTGAACCCACCAGAAGTGATTCCTGAGTGTAGAGCCAGGAATCAACCCTGCATACAAGAAGGTGTTGTCCTAAAACAAAATTAAATTAAATTAAATTAAAACCACAAAGCAGAAACACCATCTGCTCTCGTATGTTCATTGCAGCACTGTTCACAATAGCCAGAATCTGGAAACAACCCAAGTGCCCAAGAACAGACAACTGGATAAAGAAACTATGGCACATCTACACAATGGAATACTATTGCAGCTGTTAGGAAAAATGAAGTCATGAAATTTGCCTATAAATGGA
>NC_073307.1:83763305-83808305 GCF_027595985.1 Sorex araneus
AGGAATTTCTCCTGACGGTGCTTGGGGGACCATATGGGATGCTGGGAATCAAACCTGGGTTGGCCGCATGCAAGGCTAACGCCCTACCCGCTGTGCTATTGCCCCAACCCTATGTTCTTAGGCCTGGAGTTCCTTTATCTTCTTTTGCACTTTTTTTTTATGTTTGTTAGGGTTTTTTGTTTGTTTGTTTGTTTTTTGGTGTTTTTCTTTTTCTTTTTTTTCAGTTTTTAGGCCACACCCAGCTGTGCTACTCCTGGCTCTGTGCTCAGGGATCACTCCTAGTGTGGCACAGGGGACCATATGTGGCACCTGGCATCAAACCCAGGTCAGCTGTGTGCAAGGCCAGCACCTTAAGCCTTGCACTCTCTCCAACCCCTGGCACTTACTTTCTTTACTTCACCGGCTGGGACCCCTGATGCCCCAAATACAATTTTCCATGTGTGTCCCCACATCCCACCACACAGCTCTTCCATAACATGCTTAGGGGCCAGCTACAAAGGGAGCTGTGGAGTCTGTGGCACCCAGAACCTCAGTGGAGGGGCTGGAGCCATAGCACAGCGGAGAGAGCGTTTGCCTTGCACGCAGCCGACCCAGGTTCGATTCCCAGCATCCCATCATCAAGCACTGCCAGGAGTAATTCCTGAGTGCAGAGCCAGGAGTAACCCCTCTGCTTCGCCGGGTGTGACCCAAAAAACATAAAAAGAAAAAAGAAAAAGAACCTCAGTGGAGACGAAGCCCAGAGGTGACCCTTGTCTCCTGACTTGGGTTCCACAAGGGTCTTTGCGGGCAGCATGACCTCCTCGGGAAGGACCCTCCAGTCCCTGGTCTGAGTCCTGTTCCCAGGCCCCGCCCGCCTTTGTGGGTCACTCATCTCTCCTATTTTGATGACTTGGTCTCTGGCACAGGAATCGGTCAATGTCCTCTCTCACCCCTGACTTTCTAGAAACTGCCTCTATATTTAGCCGGCTTGCACCACCCCGGCCCCCCTTCCCGAGCGGGGGCATAATTGCCAGCCCTGCAGAGGATGACAGGGTCCAGGCTGGGAGAGCCGCTGCGGGAACAGGCTCCCATGGAAACCGGAGCCTCTTGTTTCTCAAAACCAAACCGGCTCGTGGGCAATTAGCACTGGAGCAGCAGGGCGTGGGGCTCCAAGGCAGAGCCAAGAGCCAGGGCCAGCCAGTCCGGCTGCCCCGAGTCCTCACGGGCAGAGGCCAGGTGACAGCCAGATGTGTGCAAGTGGCTTTAGAAGGCGGGAGAAGGGGAGAGCTGGGACCCAGAAGCCACAGGGCTTGCGCCCGGGAATACCGCGCGGGGCCGGGCCCAGCTGAAAGGTTGCCTCTGGCTTCTGGGCTCTGGGCTCCGTGATGGACCTGGTCTGTCAATGGGCAGTTGGAGGGCTCTGGCCCCCATCACTGCTCCACTCCAGAGCATGACAGTGCTCTCTGTGTCTTCACTGCAGTCTCCCTGGCTTTGTACTTAGAAGGGTTGGTGATGGGCTGGAGCGATAGCACAGCGGGTAGGGCATTTGCCTTGCACATGGCCGACCCGGGTTCGATTCCCAGCTTCCCATATGGTCCCCTGAGCACTGCCAGGGGTGATTCCTGAGTGCAGAGCCAGGAGTAATCCCTGTGCATCACCAGGTGTGACCCAAAAAGCAAGAAAAAAAAAAAAACAAAAAAAGTGATATTATAATAAAAAAAAAAAGAAGGGTTGGTGAGAAGCTAGTTACCACTTTTTTTTTTCAATGATCATCGTTTAAAGCGCTGTGAGTTAAGTGGCTGCTTTTTGCGTTGCTCAGCTGAAGTGACATGCACGAAAGGCCGGGGGGCATCAGGGTGGGCTGTGGTGAAGGGTAAAAGCACAGGCTGAGCCCCGCTGCTGATAGGAGCCTGGCCAGAGGAATTTGTTACATTTTTCTCCTTCCTTCCTTTCCCTTTTTATCCTTTCTTCCTTCCCTCCATCCCTCCCTCCCTCCTGTTTTCCTTCCTACCTACCTTTGTTTCTTCCTTTATCTCCTCTTTCCTTTCTACAATCTTCCTTCCTTCCTTCTTTCCCTCATTCCTTCTTTCTTTCCTTCTTTCTTCCCCTCATTCTTTCCTTCCTACTATTCCCTTACTTCTTTCCCTCTTTTTTCCTTCTTTTCCCTCCCTTCTCTCTTTCTTTTTGACATTTCTTTCTTCCTCTGTTTTCCCTCCTTTCTTCTTTCTTCCTTCTTCCTTAGTCATCTCTCCCTCCTTCTCCTCATCATTGCATCATTGCATTATGATCTCCCTCTTTTTATCCCAATAATCTTGTGCTTCAGCCTACAGGCAAGAACATTGGTTTTCCCTCCATCTTTCTCTCTGTCTTTCTCTTTCTTCCTTTCTTTCTTTTTTCTTTATTTCTTTCTTTCTTTCTCTTTCTTTCTTTTCTTCTTTATTTCTCTCTTTCTCTCTTCCTCTTTCTTTCTTTCTTTTTTTCTCTCTCTCTTTCTTTCTTTCTTTCTTTTTCCTCTCTTTCTTCCTTCCTTTCTTTCTTTCTTTCTTTTTTCTCTCTTTCTTTCTTCCTTCCTTTCTTTCTCTCTTTCTTTCTTTCTTTCTTTCTTTCTTTCTTTCTTTCTTTCTTTCTTTCTTTCTTTCTTTCTTTCTTTCCTTCTTTCTTTCTTCCTTTCTTGATCTTTTTGCCACACCCAGCAGTGCTCATGACTGACTCCTGGCTCCGGCCTCAGGAATCACTCCCAGAGGGTTTGGTGGGGGGATCATATGTGGTGCCAGTAATCAACCCCAGGTTGGCCATGTGCAAGGAAAGCACCCTCCTTGCTGCAGTACCACTCCAGCCCCACCCCTTCTGTATTTTCTCCTAACACAGGACTTATTCTTCTGGTCCCTGTCCAGTCTCATCAGTCCACTCCAGTGGTTGGACAACTTGGCTGGGCGGCTATCTCTAACTGTCCTGTGTGTGGAAGTCTGAGCTTCAGAGAAATAGAAGAAAGATGATGAAGCTCTAAAGCCTTCCCCAGGGCCGGAGGATGGCACAGCAGGGAGGGCACTTGCCTTGCATGTGACCAACCTGGCTTTGTTCCCTGGCACCTGAGTGCAGAGCCAGGAGTAAGCCCTGAGCACTGCTGGGTTTGGCCACAAACAAACAAACAAAAAACCTCCCCCAAGCCCCATGCAGGGGCCCAGGCTAAGGGTCAGAGTTGGCCTTGAGAGCCTGCAAGGAGCAGCCGGCCCCTGACGATCGTTGGCTCGCCTCCCTCCTGAGGTTGCTCCCTCCCTCGGCAAACTCGCTGGCCCTGGCGCAGGGCTGAGAGGGCCCCGGACCGCGTGTCTGCAGGAGCCTGTTTGCTCAGCGTGCTGTCTTTGGCCTGAAGAATTTAACTCCGAGCTAGACAAGACAGTGGGTGGAGGATCATGTGACCCATCAACCCCTGGTCAAAATGCCTGGTTGTTAAAAAAGAAAAGAAGAGGGACAGGGAAATGGCAGTTTTCTCTGAATTAGAAATTTCCGGACTCGAGGAAGCTTAGTGAAGTGTGGGCCTGTGGAGCTGAGCACTGGTGGTTACAGGTGAAGCCGCAAGAGCCACAGAGCAGGAAGGAGGGAAAGGTTGCAACAGGGAGACCACGGGCGTGTATTGATACGATGGAAGGGACAGTCTAGCTCCCTTTGAGCACTTCCAAACTTCCTGTCTCTCTGCAAAGCCCAGAGAGGCAGAGGCTCAGAGAGGAAATCTTCCTGCTTCCAAAAAGGTGGACAGCGCGGTGGACAGTCTCTGTCATCTCTAAAGGGGCAGGAGCTGGCCTTGGGGGCGGGGGCTGGATCAGAACCAGAACACCCCTGCAGGGCTGATTATTCCACTGTCCCAGAACCCTAGTCTACTAGTCGGCCCCTGGAAATGCTTTAACGCCTTGAGATACAGAGATGAAAACTGGAGACTTAATAAAAGGACTAAGCCTTCCGTTCCTACTGAATTGTCACCGTGATGGTGCTCTTCATCTCAGGGGTCTGTCTGTGAGGCGAGGGCTATGAGGCGAGGGCGATACTAATGGGCCCGCAGAAGATCTGAGCGTCCAGCTGTTGGCAGGGCCGTTCCTCTGCTCCTCATCACCTCGGTCAAGTTGGTTTGGTCCCCCGTGTCCATTTTCTGGAGTTAGTGAATCCACTGAGGAGCGTGCTTGTCCTAGTCCTGGGGAGTGTTCTGGTGAAGGTGACCAACGCGTCACTTTTCACCAAGAAATGGAACTGAAGGTGGTGTCTGGAGCACCCAGGGCGGGGACAGGCCTGAACCTTTCTCTGGAGGTGGGAACATCTCTGCAGCTCCCAGAGGAGGCAGGGGTCGCTGCTAGGTTGAAAAAGTGAGGTCTGGGGCTGGAGCAATAGCACAGTGGGTAGGATGTTTGCCTTGCATGTGGCCGACCCGGGTTCGATTCCCAGCATCCCATAGGGTCCCCTGAGCACCGCCAGGGGTAATTCCTGAGTACAGAGCCAGGAGTGGCCCCTGTGCATTGCCAGGTGTGACCAAAAAAAGCCAAAAAAAAAAAAAAGAAAAAGAAAAGAAAAAGTGAGGTCTGCCCCAGCGGGGCTGGGGAGATCAAGAATGTCGTGAGTCAGGGTGATGAGAAATCTCCAGAGAAATGTTCTCCCTGCAGCCTCCCCATGGAGGGGAGCCACCAGAGAAAGCCTGAGAATTAGGAATGTGAGTTCTCAAGCTTTTGAAAGTATGAATACACACACACACACAGTCACACAGTCACACACACACACACACACACACACACAGCCTCCTGCACATGCATGCTCACACACTCAAGAGTTTCCATAGTGGAGCTGGAGCGATAGCACAGCGGGTAGGGCATTTGCCTTGCACCTGGCCAACCCAGGTTCGATTCCCAGCATCCCACAGAGTTCCCTGAGCACCACCAGGAGTAATTCCTGAGTGCATGAACCAGGAGTAACCCCTGTGCAACACTGGATGTGACCCAAAAAGCAAAAAAAAAAAAGTTTCCCCAGGGGCCCCGTGGGTGCCCGGCTTCTAGTGAAGAGCTCTTGGTAGGTTCCTCTCTGGATACCTTGCTTCCTCTACCTTTGGGAACTTCAAGGCCAGGGCCCGCTGCCCATCCCCAAGCTCTCCTCTTCCTGAGTGGGCTGCCTGGATGTCTACGTCACGGCCTGTTCCACTAGTCTCTGTCACTGCAGCCCCCGTGTCTGGGGTTCTCTCTGAAGCCTTACCTGCCATCTGCAGTGCCTCTCGTTGTGGCCGTTTCGGGGCAGGGAGGGCTTACTCTGTGAGTTTGGGGATTTTAGTTTTGGGGGCACTCCCAGCACTGCTCGGGGATTACTCCTGACTCTGTGCTCAGGAATCACTCCTGGCAGTACTGGGGGGACCATATGGGATGCCAGGGATTGAACCAGGGTTGGTGACATGCAAAGAAAGTGCCTTAATCTCCCTGGCCCCATTCAGTTTCTGTTTTGTTTGTTTTACATTTTTGCAGGGGTGGGCAGGTCCCGCCTGGCAAAGCTCAGGGGTGACTCCTGGCTCTGCACTCAGGAACTACTCCAGGCAGTGCTTGGAGGACTAGATGGGATGCCAGAATCTAACCCGGGTGGGCTGCGTGCAAGGAGCTCCTGCCTGCTGTACTATCTCTCCAGCCCCACAGTCTGTTTTTAAAATGCTTGGCTAATTCACTCACAGGGTTCCCGTGGAGTTCTTTTAAGGGGGGGGGGGGGCGAGTGCTCTGTCAAAACACACAGGCTGGGGCTAGAGCGATAGCACAGCAGATAGGACGTTTACTTTGCATGCGGCCAATCGGGATTCGATTCCCAGCATCCCATAGGGTCCCCCTGAGCACTGCCAGGGGTAATTCCTGAGTCCAGAGCCAGGAGTGACCCTTGTGCATTGCTGGGTATGACCCAAAAAGCAAAAAAAAAAAACAACTATAACATAACAACCCCCCCCCCCAAACATACAAGCCATCATGGGACTGTTGGGGCAATGGAAGGAGGCTGCCGTGTGCATGTGTCGGGGGTGATCACGGCTCGGCTCCAAGCCTTGGGGACACCAATAGAGGTGTGGGGGCCCGGAAGGCAGCTCGGGCTCTGAGGTCGGAAGGCGCGTGGCCCTCACGGGTCATGTGCTCTCTCTGCAGGCGGAGCATGAAGCGCAAGGCTCTGTTCACGTGCCCCTTCAACGGAGACTGCCGCATCACCAAGGACAACCGGCGCCACTGCCAGGCCTGCCGGCTCAAGCGCTGCGTGGACATTGGCATGATGAAGGAGTGTGAGTGCCCAGCGTCACCTTCCTCGGCCCCCCGCCCCGCGCCCCTGAGCAGGCCTGAGGGTCCCTATGCAGGGGAGCCGAGCCGGGAGAGTCAGCAAGAGGAAGCCCTGGGTCAGAATGCCCCCCGCCCCGGGTGGGAAGAGAAGAGCGACCGTCTGGGCTTCCTGCCCAGCTGTGGCACCTACGGGGCTGCCTTACACCTTCCGCCCCGGCTTTGGAGGCATCGCTGCACTCGGCACCGTCGCCAGAGTAGCCCCGGCACCCAGCCGGGACTGGGAGGGCAGCGAGCCGGGCCCTCCTGGGCAGAGAGGCCGACCGGTTCCCTCCTGCCTGGGTCCACCCCCCACCTCTGCCTGCACGTGGGGCAGGTCCACACGCCCTGCGGGGCCCGAGGGAGCGCAGCAGGGGCACCCCGATGCCAGGGCGTCAGGGGCCGGGGCACAGGGGGGAAGACGTGTTCCTCCAAAGGGCAGGCTGAGGGGCAGGACTCAGCGGGCCGGGAGGTTCTTCCGGGGCAGACGTCGGCAGAGTGGACGCTCACCTGGTCTCCTCCGGGCCACAGCCCCTTGCCCCTGGTCCTGGGCCCTCAGTCGGCCCTGGCAGCCCGAGCAGAACTTTCCAGGCTGTTGTTCCTCCTCACCCCGTGGGAGCGCGGGCCTGGACTTGCCCAGGGCTCCCGGCCCAGCTCCCCGCCCCGCCTGTCCCGACGCTGTGTTTATCCTGGAGCACTGAGGTGCAGGGCCTGGCCCGCCTCCGGGCCCTCTCACGCCTTGGCTCCGGGGGGACCAGGGTGGACAGAAACAGGAAGCCACGTGCACGGCCCTGACAGCCCCCACAGGGCCGGGGGCCGGGGTCCAGCCCACCACGCGTGGCCCGGATTAAGCCCAGTGGGATACAGGCAGCCTCTGCTGGAGGAATTCAGGGCCAGACCCGCCTCGATGACGTCCCCAGAGGTCCTCCTCGGCCCCAGGAAGAAGGAAGTGCTCTCTGCTCTTAGACAATGGGAAACGAGCAAGGGTGGGGTGTGAAGGGCAGATCCCACCTGGTTTTCAGAGCGCACTGCGGGCAGGGTGATGAGCAGGCCGTCAGTGAACCCGGCTCCGGGGAATACTAGCAGACGGTGGGAGACACCTAGCAACCAGAGAGGATGCCCAGCCCCACCCCCAATTGCTTCCTTTATGTTTGTTTGTTTGTTTGTTTGTTTGTTTGTTTGGGGGCCACCGCCAGCTGTGCCCAGGACTTTGTGCTCAGGGATCACTCCTGGCACAGGGGTAGCTCAAAGGACCATAGGCAGTTCCAGGGACTGAGCCGGGGCTGGCGTGTGCAAGGCCATCGCCCTTCCCACTGCACTCTTGCCCCAGTCACCTTTGAACCTCCGCTCTCCCCACTGAGCCTGCTGTCATGTCCTGCTCTGCGCCCCGTGCAGCCTGGTACCCACTGCTCTTCACGTCGTGCCAACCTCAGGTACTGACAGGCTGGCAGAGCTGCATGCTTGGGGTCTGGGCCCCGGAGTGCCAAGTAACTAGGACTCTAGCACCAGCAGGGAGCCCGTTCCTGCCGCTGCTCTGAGCGGAGGTGCTCAAGGAAGCACCTAAGTGGGTACCCTGTGCAGGCTGACCCCAGCTTGGCAAGGCTCCACGCAGAATGTCGAGAAGCGGCTCGTGAGGAGTGGGTCACCCTGTCCCTGAGCCCTAACCTCCTGGAGATGAGTAAGGGGCGGTGACGGGGCTGGGGACGTGGGCTCCCTCTGCCAGGACAGAGAGGGCGCCTTCTGAGGCGGCTGAGCCAAGCAACCAATGGTTCTTGATGTAGTCAAGTGCCAGCTCCTGCCAGGCGCATGGGCTTTCTTGCCAGATTCTCACAACAACTAAACGTGTAACCAGTTCAGTCAGTCCTAGCAGATAAACAGCCCCCCTCCCCGAGGAAAGGCTCCAAGAAGTTAAAATATCATGCCTCGCAGCTAATAACAAGACTGCTGGCATTTTAACACGGGTGTCTATTTCTACACTTTGCCTCGGTGCAGTCCTCGGTCACCCCCAGTGGGTTGGAGCACCCCCTATCCACAGGCTGGGGCAGCAGGACTGGGGGAGGGGTGAAGGGTGAGCCCGAAAGAGCTGGGTTTCTACAGAACACCCTTTCTTGCCTGATGTCCTAGTTGACTTTATGTTTTTGGAACCCAAGAACTTCCATCACTGAGCTCTTGCTTCTGGGAGGCCTGTCCTGTTCTGTTACGTTGTCTAACATGTTTGCAAACGTATGCCTTTCGCACTCAGTGCTAACACACCAACGGATACGCAGTTTGTTCATAGTCAGCTTTTGCAGCTTCCGAGTTCATGGTTCACCATTAACATTCTACCTTCACCAGGCACTGAAATACTGTTACATTGCTCATTTTGTTTAGGCCTCGACTCCCTCGCTCAGTTCTGGGCTTTGTGGAACAGAAAGCATCTCCTAGGAGAACAACTTTCAGAGGGCCACGTGTGGGTTCAACGAGGAACATATAAGGGAAACACGCCAGCCCTTGAGCACTCGTATGGAGTCCACTCCTGTTCACAGACCACACCCCATGCCCATCAGCGTTCCCAAAGACTCTCTTTCCCAACCTATTTACGTATTCTTATTCTCAGTCAGTGACTTAACGTGAAAGCAGGTGTCCTCACATGTGATGGCAATGGTGCTTTCAGAAGCAGCTCATTGATAGAATCATTTTTTAATATTTCATGAAATTAATATTTCCTGCTCTAAACAAATGGTTCTTTTCATCCATCATAGCAGCATGTGCATATGTGAGAGACTTCAGTTGCTCCCCGTGGGGGTTTTTCTCTCGGCAGGCCAAAGATATGGAGTGTTTGAATTCGTGGATCTTAGCATGTCTTGCTTTAGTTATACACAAAACACTCAATGTTACCAGGTTAACTCTGTAACTTCTTCTCTTTCTCCTTCTTCTCCTCCTTCTTCTCCTCCTTCTTCTCATCCTCCTCCTCCTTCCTCCTCCTCCTCCTCCTCCTCCTCTTCTTCTTCTTCTTCTTCTTCTTATTATTATTATTATTATTATTATTATTATTCCTCTTCCTCTTCTTCTTCCCCTTCTTCTTCCCCTTACTCTTCCTCTTCCCTCTCCCTCTCCCTTCCTGCCCCATCCCCTATCCTCTCCCCACCTCCTCCCTCCCCCTCCTACTTATTTCTCTTTTTGTTTTTGAGCCATACCAGGTGATGCTCAAATATTACTCCTGACTCTGCACTCAGGAATTACTCCTGGCGGTGCAAGGGTGACCATGTGGGATGCTGGGGATTGAACGGGCAAGGCAAGCACCCTACCTCCTCTACTGTCACTCCAGCCCCAACTCTGAATCGTTTTAACTCAGTCCTTTTAATGTAAAAACTTCACAAACTTTTTTACTTCATTTAGTTTTTCACTTTGTGGAGGGAGGGGGTGGGAGGCACACCCAGTTGTGTTCAGGGCTTACTCATTACTCCTACTCTTCACTCAGGGATCACTCCTTGCGAGATTTAGGGGACCATATGAGATGCCAGGGATTTGATTGGGCTTGCAGCATGCAAGTACCCTACTATCTCTCCAGCCCTTAGTTTTCACTCTTGGTTTTTTTGTTTTGTTTTATTTTGTTTTTGCTTTTTGGGTCACACCTGGTGATGCACAAGGGTTACTCCTGGTTCTGCACTCAGGAATCACCCCTGGCAGTGCTCAGGGGACCATATGGGATGCTGGGAATCAAACCCGGGTCAGCCATGTGCAAGGCAAATGCCCTACCCGCTGTGCTATCACTCCAGCCCCAGTTTTCACTCTTTAAACTCTTCAATTTATGAGAGTACCTGAGCTGGGACCCCAGTTTTTTTTTTCTTTTTTGGGTCACACCCGGCAAAATACAGGGGTTACTCCTGGATTTGCACTCAAGAATTACTCCTGGCAGTTCTCAGGGGACCATATGGGATCCTGGGAATCGAACCCAGGTTGGCCACGTGCAAGGCAAACGCCCTACCCACTGTACTATCATTCCAGTCCCCCAGGTTCTTTAGAGGCATTGGAACACCTCATGTGTTAGGACTTGGTGACTGATGCCCAGGGTCCCTCTGAGCAGTCCTAGCTGATTGTATTAGAGATTGGATAGGGTAGTTGCCACCAGGGAGTCTAGAACCACACTGCCTGACCCAAATACCAGTCCCACACTTGTTCCCTGTGTCTTTGAGCAAGTTTTATCGCCTCATTGGCTTCAGTTCCCTCTTCTGCCAAAAGTACTAATAGCACCTTCCCAGAGGGATTGTTATAAGGGCTAAATAATGTGAGTTAACAGTTCACATTAAGAGGCACTTAGAAGGGGACAAAGGTTAAGGTGCTTGATTTGCATGCGGTGACCCCACTTCAAATCCTTGTTACCATGTATGGTCTCCTGAGCATCACCAGATGTCACTCCTGAACACAGAACCAGGCACTGCCAGATGTGGGCCAAAATACACACACACACACACACACACAAACACACACACCAAAACAAGAAACATCAGGAGAGTGTTCAGTAGAAATAATTATGTTTTATTAATGCTATTTTATATTAAATAAAACCCAATAATTTAGATTTCTAGCTCTGCACAAATTAAAAGTGACTCTTAAAGAAAAGAAACACTTGAAAGGCAGATGAGTAAGAAGAAAGGCACCAGTAAGAAGAGACAGCACATAGTTTCATTGAGAGGAAAGACTGAAAACTATGGAGTATGCACAAGAACTCCAGATCATAGCAGGCTGAGTCACAAAGTGCAGAAAGCAGCCCTATACAATTCTGAGGTCATAACCTTATTCTTGCAAAGTCCAGTAGTTGTTCAGAATGATACCTCTGAATCATCGAGCAAATGCTATATGATGTTACAGGTGTTCCATTACAAGGCATTCTGTCACAAAAAAGATTTCAATCACAATTGTTTAAATTAAAAGGGCAGGCCTTGCTCAGTTACCAGGGGCTGGCATGTGGGAGCCCCCGTCCCTGACACTGGAGATCACCATTCTCTTTGCTGGACTCTCGCTGCTCCCCCGGGCCCAGGACAGTGAGTCGCACACAGTAGGTGCGGTCTACAGTGGCATTTGGTTTCCAATCCATCTGATCACTGGGCTAGTTGTCTTTGTGGAGGAAACACAAGAACTGTCGGATGAGGCCCCGGCCGCTGAGTAGCACGGCTAGTGAAGGAGACGCTGGACTCCAGTGTCTCTCTACATGTGTTTTCTGAAACCCTCACTCACCCTGAGTGCCACAGAGTGAAAGATAAATGGGTGCCAACCAGTGTGAGAGAAACTAGTCAAACAGCAGAAATAAGAAATGACATTTCACGGCCAGAGAGATAGTCAGGGGTTAAGCACTTGCCTTGCATATAGCCAACCCCAGTTTGATTCCCCAGTACCTTAAGAACCACCAGGTATGGCCCAAAGATAAAGAAAGAAAGAGAGAAAGAGAGAAAAAGAGGAAGGAAGGAAGGAAGGAAGGAAGGAAGGAAGGAAGGAAGGAAGGAAGGAAGGAAGGAAGGAAGGAAGGAAGGAAGGAAGAGAAAGAAAGAAAGAAAGAAAGAAAGAAAGAAAGAAAGAAAGAAAGAAAGAAAGAAAGAAAGAAAGAAAGAAAGAAAGAAAGAAAGAAAGAAAGAGGGAGGGAGGGAGACTGGAAAGAAAAGAAAAGAAGAGGAGAAAAGAAAGGAAAAGAAAAGAAAAGAAAAGAAAAGAAAAGAAAAGAAAAGAAAAGAAAAGAAAAGAAAAGAAAAGAAAAGAAGAAAAAGAAAAGAAAAGAAAAAGAAAAAGAGAAAAGAGAGCTCAGTGCAGGTTAAGGCAAGGGAAAGGCCTCACGGTCAGAGACAACTGTGGAATGACCTGACAGCACTCGCAGCTGTGGGGACAGGGCAGGAGCGAGCGGGTCAGACTCTCCACATGAAGAGTGGACCGACTAGAGCGCTGGGAAATGACAGGAATGGAAAGGTAGGAAGAGATGAAGTTGTGAAATGGACTAGACTTGGGACTTGATGAGCTGGAAGGATCCAGAAAAAAAATTTTTCTGAGCCAGGGAGTGACATCAAAGGATCACCAAGGGTTATCAAGGCCCGGCCAGGCAGAGAAGGCTGCGGTGGACATCCACGGCATGACTGGCAGAGACCGCCTCCCCCCACCCCTACCCCCCCCACACACACACACACTCGGCTCTCTGGGCACCTCCACCCAACCCTCCCGTGAGCCGGAAAGACCAGACACCTAATCTGGGACTCCCCGGGGCAGGGCCAGCCCCCTGCTGCAGTGGGATATTCCCTGCTGCTCCCTCTCCCACCCCACTTGACCTCTGGGGTCTGAGCAGACACCCTCTGTGGGAGGAGGGTTGGCAATTCCCCGGGGAGGTGAGTCAGTCACCCGGGCGTGGCCTCCCAGTCTCCCGCTGGGTGAAACTTAGCTCAGCCCTGGAAGGGACGCACCATTTTCTGCCTCGGGCTCCCCTTTCCTGCCGTGCCTGCGGCTCTTCGAGTCCGATTCCGCCTACCACAGGCCCTTCTCACCCCCTACCAACCTCTCTCCCCCGTCCCCGACGGGCCCCGGACCCAGGACCAAAGGCCTTTGTCAGGCCCTGAACCCACCCACTCAGACGCGGGTGCCTTTCCCTGCTGTTGTGAAACGCCCCAGCGCTGTGGGCAGGTACGACGGCAGCACCACGCAGAGCAAGTAGCTACAGGCAGAGCCCCGGTGCCCACTCCTGCCGTCAGCGCTCTGCTTGCCCGGCCGAGCTGCCAGGCAGCCCCGCGCCCAGCCCCACCTTCCCGCCCAGGGAGGCGGGAGTCACCCCAGAAGCCCCACAGAAACCCGAGGGTGAGGGAGGGGCTTCCCGCCATCACCCCCACTACCAACCAACGGGAAAGTGCCAGGTGGGAGCAGTGAGATAGTACTTAGGGCGACCTCAAGAGGACTTCAACCGGGCCGGAGCAATAGCACAGCGGGGAGGGCATTTGCCTTGCACGCGGCCGACCCGGGTTCGATCCCCGGCATCCCATAGGGTCCCCTGAGCACCGCCAGGAGTAATTCCTGAGTGCAGAGCCAGGAGTAACCCCTGAGCATCGCTGGGTGTGACCCAAAAAGAAAAAAAAAAAAAAGAAGAAAAAAAAAAGGACTTCAACCTCACTTGGGCAGTAGCGTCCAGGCTGGGCGGGCCAGAGGAGAGGCGTTTTGCAGGGAAGCTAGAAGGCAAAGTCTGAGCTGCTGGGAGAGGGTTGGGTGCCCGGGTTCCACGCGTGGGAACTTGGCTGTGGGAATGGCCTTGTGGAAGGGTCTCCTGGGCAGGTCCCGGCTTCCGGCATGGTGACTGGCCCCACAGTGACTCACCCTCGGTGCTCCCTGGTGTCTCTGGGCGGTGTGGGCGTGGAAAGAACGAATGCATAATGAGCGTCTGCTTTGAAGAACTAGACCTTCCTTCGGCTTCCAGGACAGTTGATTGCTCCGAGTCGGTCTCCACCAGGTCACAAATACTCACTTAATGGAGAAAGAACAAGAATCTGTTGCTTTTTTTTTCTTTTTTGGGTCACACCCGGCGATGCACAGGGGTTCCTCCTGGCTCATGCACTCAGGAATGACCCCTAGCGGTGCTCAGCGGACCCTATGGGATGCTGGGAATTGAACCTGGGTTGGCCGCACGCAAGGCAAACGCCCTCCCCACTGTGCTCTCCTCCAGCCTCAGAACAAGAGTCTTGAGGAGAGTTTAGATGCTCCAAACTTCATCTTGTAAAGGAGAGAGCAGACGTGCAGAGAATTTCAATTTTTTCCCATCCAGAGGCACCGACTTTAGTTGTGAGGAAGGCAGGTTCCCTAACACCCCATCCAGCCCACCTCGGACCCGGCTTCCTGCTGCAGAGTGGGCTGCGGAGGATGTCGTTGGGGGGGGGGGGTCCCCGGGATCAGGGCGTCCTCCTGGGCGCTTTCAGTCTCGGGAAGCAGCTCCTCGGACCCTCTGCCCTCGGCAGCTCCAGGGGGGCGTCGGGCGGAGGGGCAGGCCCGGCCCCTGAGTGCCGCCCTCATCCATCCCCTCCCAGTCATCCTGACGGACGAGGAGGTGCAGCGCAAGCGGGAGATGATCCTGAAGCGGAAGGAGGAGGAGGCCCTGAAGGACAGCCTGCGGCCCCGGCTGTCGGAGGAGCAGCAGCGCATCATCTCCGTCCTGCTGGAGGCCCACCACCAGACCTACGACCCCACCTACGCCGACTTCAGCCACTTCCGGGTACCGCTGCCCGCGGGCGGGGCGGGCTGGGGCAGCCTGGCCCTGCGCCGGGCGTGTCCCTCTGGCCCGGGGGAGGGGGCGAACTGATCCCCGCGCGCTCCCTTGCAGCCCCCGGTTCGAGTGAGCGACGGTGCGGGGAACCCTCTCTTCGGGCCCTGCTCCAGACACCCCCCCAGCTTTTCCGGAGACTCGTCCTCCTCCTGCTCAGACCACTTCGCCAGCCCGGCAGGTAAGAGGCGCCTCCGCCCTGCTCCTGCGGCTGGCGACAGGGCACCACAGCGGCCTCCTTCACCCACCGAAAAGGGGTGACACCCAAGTGTCTACACAGCGAGCAGCCAAGCCAGGGTCCGGCCAGCGAGGGCTGCCTGCAGAGGGTGTGCTCTGCCCTCACACAGCCAGGCTGCTGCCCCCAACTCCCAGCCAGGGGTGACCTGCTTCCTTTCGCTGGCATTGGGTTGTGTTTCCACTCTTGCGATAGCGTGGATGGCTGCTCTCCTTCTCTGGGTCCTCTTCACCCTCCCTCTTCTTCTTCCCGTTTTTCCTCCCCTGCCCTTGTCCATCATCCCTCCACCACCCACCCCCCGCCTGCTGGACTCTGTGGTGTAGGAACTGCAAGAGACAGGGGTGGAGAGACAGTACAGTGGGGAGGGGGTGCTTGGCTTCCACATGGCCACCCAGGTCCAATCCCCAGCACCCCACATGGATTCCCAGGCACACCAGGAGGAAGGCCTGAGCACCAGGATGACCCACTCCCCCCAAAAAAAAACAAAAACCAAAATCTGAGCCAGAGAGATGGTACAGACACCTTGCATGTGGCTGACCCAGGTTCAATCCTTGGTTCCCACCTGGTTCCCCTCCAGGAATCATTCCTGAGTGCAGAGCCACAGGGCGTGGGCCAAAGACAAAACCGAGGGAGACAGAGAGAGACAGAGACACAGAGAGACAGAGAGAAACAAGGATGGACAAGCTCCCTCCTCTAGGGAACTGGAACACTCAGTGCTCACACTCAGCAAAGGGTCTGCACCCAGGTCACTTGGTGGGAGGAACCTGTGCAACAGGACAGAGGGCTGAAGTCATGCTCTGTGTCTACGCACTCAGGTGTGACAGGAAGGAAGTGGTCAGCAGCTCCCGAGAAGCAGTGACCACTCCACTGACTGCCTGTCCCTCCGAGCCCCTGCCCTGGTAGGGACCTCCTCATGTGTTGGTTTTCTCAGCCCATCTTCTTACTCTCTCCTCTTGATGGTGTATTTGTTGTTTTAGTGGAAGCTGCTGTGCATGTCATTTGCTAGAATGGACTTCAGGTTTTAATCACTTCTTTTTTATTTAAAATTTTTAAAAATTTCATTGAATCACCGTGAGATAGTTACAGGCTTTCATGTTTGGGTTACAGTCACACAATGATCAAACACCCTTCCCTCCACCAGTGCACATTCCCCACCACCAATATCCCCGGTATACCTCCCCTTTCCCACCCTCCCCCTGGCTCCATGGCAGACAATATTCCCCATACTCTCTCCCTACTTTTGGGCATTATGGCTTGCAACACAGACACTGAGAGGTCATCATGTTTGGTCCATTATCTACTTTCAGCACACATCTCCCATCCCAACTGGTTCCTCCAGCCATCATTTTCTTAGTGATCCCTTCTCTGTTCCAGCTACCTTCTCCCCTCTGCTCATGAAGCAGGCTTCCAGCTATGGGGTAATCCTCCTGGCCCTTGTATCTACTGTCCTTGAGTATTTAATCACTTCTTATTTAGGAATTTTCCCTCTTCTTGGTTGTAGTTAATTTGAGGTACTTTGTACTCCCACCAGTTGTTCTTTATAGCATGTATTTTTTATTCAAAATAGCTTTTTAATTTAAAAACTACTATACAAAAGGAATACATGTTCACTGCAGATAGACAATAAAAACATGAACATCCAGGGGCTGGAGCGATAGCACAGCAGGGAGGGCGTTTGCCTTGCACGTGTCCGACCAGGGTTCGCTTCCCAGCATCCCATATGGTCCCTTGATCACTGCCAGGAGTAATTCCTGAGTGCAAAGCCAGGAGTAACCCCTGAGCATTGCCAGGTATGACTCAAAAAGCAAAAAAAAAAAAAAATGAACATCCAAGGATGATCACTGGTAAGTCTGTGATGTGCTTCTTTCCCATTTTTAAACACATAAGCTCAGAAATGGCATTGTGTTACACAAAGGCTGATGCCTTGCTTTTATTTTTCAGTAGTATAGCATCGTATTTTCATGTTATTTATTGTCTATCTAGGACGTCATTTTTAAATATTCCAGCATGCTCTGGGGCATGGATGTACAGTAATTGTCTCTAACCCCCCTACTGTTGAATAACTCGATTGTTTCCTAGCTTTTCATTAAGTTGACAGTATTCTTTAGTGACTTTGAATTTTTTTTCTTGTGATGAATTCACGGAAGTCTAAGAGTGTAAGAAATTGCGGGATCTACCATGCCACTGCCAAATATCTTTCTAGATCACTTTCAAGATCACGCGAATATATGTCCCCCTCAGCAGCTCAGCACTGCCCCAGGCTTCCCTGAGTCCCTGAATCCTTTTCTCACATGGGAGTTAACATTAAGACATGTTTGCATAGCAGGTAGGGGTTTGCCTTGCACTCGGCCGACCCGAGTTCGATTCCTCTGTCCCTCTCGAAGATCCCGGCAATCTACCAAGAGTATCCCGCCTGCACGGCCGAGCCTGGCAAGCTCCCCATGGCGTATTCGATATGCCCAAAACAGTAACAACAAGTCTCACCATGGAGACGTTACTGGTGCCCGCTTGAGCAAAATCAATGAGCAACGGGATGACAGTGGCATGACAGTGCTATGTTTTTAATTTATAGATTGTTTTAAAGGTGGATATGCACCTTGGCAGTTCTTTGAGCCCTGGTGAGTTTGAACATTGCCTGGTTCCAAATTGACTAATGATTCTGAACTACTGGGATCGGTGGCCCAGTCAGCTTGTTTTCAAAGCATCTCCGATCCCAGTTTGACTCCCCCGCTCTGAGAACAGACCAGCCAGAAGCAGCCGGAGGAAGCCTGGGCTGAGCACCCACTGTGCTGGAGGGCTGCCGGGGTGGCTCCAGGTGCAGTGCAGGAGCGGGGAGGAGAGGGCCTGATGCAACCTTAAGCAGCCCCTTCCCTCCCACCATCCTCCCCCAGACATGATGGAGCCGACCGACTTCCCCAGCCTGCATCTGGGTGAAGAAGACCCCGATGACCCTTCAGTCACCCTGGACCTATCCCAGCTCTCCATGCTGCCCCACCTGGCCGACCTCGTCAGCTACAGCATCCAAAAGGTCATCGGCTTTGCCAAGATGATCCCAGGGTTCAGGTAAGATGCACACGAGAATCACAGAAGTGGATTCATTTTTTATTAATGTTTTGTTGATTTTGATCATAATAGTATGCATATCTTTACATTTTTATTGACTGTAAATACTTTTTCAGGGTTAATATTCTTAAAATACTGGAATTAATGCTTTTAGAAGATGTGTTGGCTGGTAGATGTGTGTCTGTGTGAATTCTAGGCTGAGCTGAGAGACGCTTCAGAGATCGCGGCTCTCCAGTCAGACTCGGGCTCTGCCCAGCCATCCTGCATCAGATTATTTCAGGGGGGAGACCCCGGAATCTGTGTTCTAGGAAGTGCAGGCCCACTCTGGAGAGCTCTCTGCCGTCTGCACTTTGGGGATGGTAGAACAGAAGCCGGAGTGGTTCAGCGACCCACAAGGCTCATTTTCTAGTGTTGGAGTGAGGTGTCAGAGAGAGGCTTAAACTCTGAAGTTCGCTGCTGTGTCATCTGCTGTTACTTTGGATATAGCCCTCATATTCATGAATCACGAAATCCCGTTAATCACCGATTTCTCGGGTGGGCTCAGTAACATCTCATTTTGTCCTTTCCCTGAGATCTTAGAAGTCCATCTCGACTCAGCCCTCCTAACGATGTTGCACTGGGAGCTCTTTCAGAGTCAGGGGAATGAGATCCAGCTTGTTACTGGATTTTGCATATGAATACACTATGGGAAGCTTGCAAGGCTGTCCCGTGTGGGCAGGAAGCTCTCAGAAGATTGTCAGTTTCTCCCAGAGGGAGAAGTAGGCTACAAGATATCGCGCGGCTGCTTTGTGGCCGCGTACTTCTGAGAGCTTGCTTTTAAGTCTCTCTCTCTGGATGTTGGCCGTTGATGGGATTACACACACCTGGGTTCCTCTGCCGGCACCTTCATGCGTGAGGCCTGTCCGAACGTGTGGAGAGGGGCCTCCAGCATGGCTGCAGCTAGGTTCCGGTGGTCTTCGGCCGCCAGGAGCTCTGCTCAGGGTGGGGAGGGAAGCTGGAGCCCATCCCCTCCGAGGGTCCCCGGGGAAGACAGCCAGGCGTGCGGGCAAGAGACTCTCATATTATGAAATTAAATACTTACACCTACAGTAGGGCTGCAGAGATAGCTCAGGGGCCGAGAGCACAAACCTTGCGTGGAAAAAGACCCGGATTTGATCTTTGACACCCTGAGCCCCACCGCCAGTCCTGCAGGGTCTGGCTCTGGCAGCTCCTGGGTTGCCGGGCCTGAGTTGTGCCATATCACCACGCCCTGGCATTGAACCTTCCAGGCAATCTGGCTCCGCGCAACTGGGAGTAGCCCCAGGACCCTTGAGCACAGCTTGGAAAGCCCCCATAATGTATTAGTTAATGAAACATACAATAATCTTTTGTACCCAATTCTGAAGCCAGAATAAAGTCACGGAGAAGAGAGAGAGTGTGGAGTTTTGCGAAGTAGGGTGGCAGAGATAGGACGGTGAGTCGGTGGTTGGTCTCCTTGTGCTCAGCCTGGGTTTGATCCCTAGCACGGCACATTTTCCCCTGAGCCCTGCCAGGAGTGATCCCTGAGCATAGAGCTAGGAGATAGTCCTAAACAGAGCCAGGGGTACAATCCCAACCCCCAGAACACAGCGAGAGAGTTTTGCTGACTCATTGGACCTGGGCACCTTTGAGGAAAGGGCTGGAACATCTGTCTTGCATGTCGGAGCCCCAGGGGATATGACCAGATCCTCATGGCCTCCACTGCTGAGAGTGACCCCTCCCCAGGGCATCACCAGGTGTGGCCCCCAAACAAAGTCTGTATTAAAAGCTTACCATTTCCTGGGGCTGGAGCGATAGCATAGCCGGCAGGGCATTTGCCTTGCACACGTTCGACCCGGGTTCGGTTCCCAGCATCCCATATTGCCCCCCCCCAGCACTGCTAGAAGTAATTCCTAAGTTCAGAGCCAGGAGTGACCCCAGAGCACCTCCGGGTGTGAACCCCCCCAAAAAAAGTTTACCATTGCCTGCACAGATTCATTCACAGAAGTGGATTCATTTTGTATTAATGTTTTATTGATTTTGGTAATGATAGTGTGAATATCTTTAAATTTTCATTGAATGTGAATACTTTTTCAGTGTTAATATTCTTAAAACACTGGAATTAATGCTTTTAGAAGATGTGTTGGCTCGTAGATGTACCTTTTTTTGGTTGCAGCAAAAATAACTGGGGCCACTCTAGTGTCCCCATGAGCCAAGCATCACCCAGGGACTGGGGTTTACCCTCCAGAACCTTTGTTTCGGACTGACAGTTTATTCCATTTAGCACAAGTCTTTTTTTTTTTTAATGTATTCTTTTATTGAATCACCATGTGGAAAGTTACAAAGCTTTCTGGTTTAAGTCTCAGTTAAACAATGCTCGAACACCCATCCCTTCACCAGTGCACATATTCCACCACCAAGAGTCACAGTATACCTCCCCCCTCCCCCCCACCACCCCAGCCCCCCACCCCGCCTGTGTAGCTGGTAAATTTCACTTTACTTTCCCTTTACTTTGATTACATTCAATATATCAACAAAAAACTCACTATTATTGTTTGGAGTTTCTCCCCCCTAAAGCCGACCTACTGAAAAGGAAGGTTTGATAATTTGTTTTCCATTTAGCACAAGTCTCGACTCTCTCCTCCACTCTTGTCACTGTTTGCAAACTTTCATTGTTCCAAGGTCTTGTTTTGTGTAAACAGCTTGAGAAAAATCACTTCAAGGCGCCGACAGGCACACTGTCACCCTGGCTTCCATCCTTGTTCCAAGAGCAGTAGTCACCCCCAGGGCTCGTCCTTCCTGTCTGATGGGAGAAAAGGCGTCAGTGCTAAGGTTTGGGATGCTAGTGGTGGAGGATCTGCACCTTTGGGGAAACTAGCCTCAAAGAGCCATTCAGCCGATTGTCCCATGCGGGCCCCTCCACAGAGTAACCCAAGTCTGCACTTTTCTCCTAGGTCCTGCGCCCACCCCTTACTACCAATAAATATACCCTGACCCAAATAGCCCTCCCTGCCCCGTTTCCCACCCAAAGACAAACTGGTTCACTCCCATTCTTGCCTTCCCAGCCTCCTTTTCTCCCGTTTCCTATTCCCTAGTCTAGTTCCAGACTCATGGCCGAACTGCGGTGTCAGAAGCAGGAGCCGCTCAGTTACTGAAACAAAATCCGTTGCGTTTATGCCCAAATGCTTGGGCTGGTCTCGGGACAGAGCGGGCTGTGTGCTCACGGATCTAGAAGCCTGGGCAGTGCTGCTGCAGGTGCTCTCTGTGGCCAGCAGAGGGGGCTGCTGAGCCGGCTGGGAGCTGGTCCCAGGCCCCGGCCGACGGCTCGAGCACTGCCAGTAAATGCACTGAGGGCTCTGTTTTCCTAAGAGAGAGCCCCGGTGGCTACACCTCTGCTGGCTTTGATCTTGCCCCTGTAGGTGGGGGTGGAGGGTGTGGGGAGGGCGGGAACGAGACTGCTGCGTGGGGAGGGGTGGGGGGTGGAGGGTGGGGGCCTGCCCGGGACGGACGTGGGCATGGGATCGAGGAGGAGCGCATCTGAATGAGCTCCGCTGGGTGTGAGCAAATACTCCCGCCCCTGCCTCAGCTTCGGTCTGAGCCCCGCAGACCTCCCCGCCTCAGCCCTGCCCGAGACACGCACGGAGGAAACGGTAGCAGCTGGCTGAGAGCGGGGGCTGCACCACCAAGAGGCGCGAGTGAGGGGGCTGGAGCGATAGCACAGCGGGGAGGGCGTTTGCTTTGCACGCCGCCAACCGGGGTTCGATTCCCAGCATCCCATATAGTCCCCTGAGCACGGCCAGGGGTAATTCCTGAGTGCATGAGCCAGGAGTAACCCCTGTGCATCGCCGGGTGTGACCCAAAAAGCAAAAAAAAAAAAAAAAAAGAGGAGCGAGTGAGGACCAGGCAGGGCAAAGGGGCAGCCCCTACAGTTAGTGCCCTCCCCCTCACTGCCCTTTCCGCCCAGGTTCTCTTGAGCCACAGCCTGGGGCTGGCAGGGGGTGGGGGTGAGGGGAATGGGAGTCCTTCCCTCCCTCCCGTCCTTCCCTCCCTCCCATCCATTCTTTCATCTAACAACAGCAGTTTGCCTCTGTGAGCTGTAGGAAAGGGTCTAGGAAAGGGGTGAAAGTGGCTGGGACACTGCCTCCCCCCATCCCCCCAACCCCCCCTCCTCCCCGCCTCCAGGGATCTGCATCTCTGCAAGAGACAGACACATAAACAAGGGCTGTGGAGAGATAAGCACCTTACAGGAGAGCCGGGGATGAACCGTGGGAACCCGGGCGGGGAGGGGCTGGGTGCTGGGTGCTTCTGGGGTGGGAAAGATGAGAAGTTTCTAGAGCACAGCACAGGAGCCCAGAATTAGCCCCAGGGGCGAAACTGATCCGGGATAACTATACCAAGGGGCTGGGGCTCCTGGTGAGGTGAGAGCTGCCAGTCCACCTTTGTCCCCGTCCCTGCCGCCAGCCCCCACCTGTTCGGCCTAGACCACATCAGACTGTCTCTGTCTTGCCATGCCAGGCATGGTAGTGGGGGTGGTGCTGGACTTTCTTTCATAGAAGTAGCATGTCGGGACAGCGAGAGCTAATGGAGGCGCACTTGACTCTCTCCGGCCAAGTACCGACGGAATGTTGGTGTTCATTTCTGACTATCCATTTTAAGTGGACATTTTAAAAAATGTTATGGAGCCCGGGAAACAACTCAGGGAGGTGGCGAGCAAGGCTCTGAGTTCAGTTCCAGCATCCTCATGCACCCAGCGCCACGGAGAGGAGCACTGGTGGCTCAGGACCCCAAGGGCTTCAGGGGAGGCCCCTCCCCTCAGGAGAAATGTGCTGCTGGGAGCTGGGGACACAGCTCAAGGGTGGGAGAACTGGCTTTGCAGTCAGGAGCCTCAGGTTCTGTCCTGGCACTGCAGAATTCCCTGAGCACTGCCGGGAGCAATTCCCGAGCACTGAGCCAAGAGAGGCTCTGAGTACCCCTGGGCATGACCAAAAATCCAAAAAAAAAAAAATCCTGTGAATGGGAAATTGGTCTTATTGTATGCTGATGATGTGGTGTAACATTCTGCAAATCCTGTAAACTGGCTAAAGAAATCTCCATAGCGATAATTTCAGTATTATTAGAAAGAAAAGAAAAAAGAAGGAAGTGAAAGAGAACAAGAAAGAAAGAAAGAAAGAGAGAAAGAAAGAAATAAAGAAAGAAAGAAAGAAAGAAAGAAAGAAAGAAAGAAAGAAAGAAAGAAAGAAAGAAAGAAAGAAAGAATAGAGGGTGGGAGGTATAGAGGGAGGGAAGAAGGGAGAGAGAAAAAGAAAAAGGAAGCAAGGAAGGGAGAAAGAAAGAAAGAAAGAAAGAAAGAAAGAAAGAAAGAAAGAAAGAAAGAAAGAAAGAAAGAAAGAAAGAAAGAAAGAAAGAAAGAAAGAAGAGGATGGGAGGGAAAGAAGAAGGGGAGAAGAGAGAGAGAAGAAAGAAAAAGAAAGCAAAGAAGGAAGGAAAATGATTATGCTGTAGGATGTGAGGCACAGAATTAGTACAGATATAATTATGTTAGAACACTGATGTTGGAGGAGGAATAAAAAAGATATATTTGAGTAAGAAAATATACCAAAATGTTCATTGTGGTTGTGAGAGATTTTTATTTGCTTTTGTGGTTTTTCAAGATTTTTCCAAAGAGTTAATATTGACTATGTATTAGTGGTATAATGAATTAAAACCAAATTAAGGATGGTGATGGCTTTTATTTTTTTTAATGTAGGTTGAGCATCTAGAGAGAAGTGATTGGGATGGTAAAGAGTCCAGACAGACACTGTCATTTGGCCTGTCCACTACAGGAGAAGCAAGTGGGGAACAGTAACGTTCTTTGGATGTCTGAAGGGTCGACCCGCGGTCAATGGAGGGGTCTGGTCTGTTCCTTAAGAGAAAGAACTACAGGGCTGGAGCGATAGCACAGTGGGTGGGGGAAAAACCAGACAGAGAGAGAGAACTACAAGCAGTGGATCCGTGTATTGTTGTGGGGTTAGAAAGCTATAGTGGAGGAGACTGTCAACCCAAGAGCTGATATCCTGTGGCCCTATCTAGAGGCCAGAAGCATCTTGGCCCTGAGAAGGTCTTGCGGAAGGAAACTGGACCCCCTGAACTCTCAGAAACCCTTCCAACTCGGGAAGTTTGTGATTTTTTTCAATGCAGACCAGTTGATGGCCAATCATGCAAACCTTTTTATTCTGAATTAGAAAGTATACGGTACTTTCATCATTTAGTTACCATCCATACAGTTAACATGTTAACATTTCATACAGTTTACATGGACTGGAGCGATAGATAGCACAGTGGGTAGGGCGTTTGCCTTGCACGCAGCTGACCCAGGTTCGATTCCTCCGTCCCTCTCAGAGAGCCCAGCAAGCTACTGAGAGTATCCTGCCCGCACAGCAGAGCTTAGCGAGCTCCCCGTGGTGTACTGGATATGCCAAAAACAGTAACAACAAGTCTCACCATGGAGACGTTACTGGTGCCCGCTCGAGCAAATCGAAGAACAACGGGATGACAGTGATACAGTGCTGCAGTTTACATCCCCTTTCCATTTTTTAATGTACCAAATCAGAGCTATATAGAAAAGGGGGGACTAGTCTACAGATGGTCGAGGGGTGGGAGGGGCATAACAGCAGAGGAGAAAGGGGAGAAAATGGAAGCAAGTTGGCCTATGGGCTCGCTTTTCCCTTGTCATTCTTCTGACAAACCCAGCTCAAGACTCAGGATAGAGCAGCCAGTGGTCAACCTCTGATATTCTCACTGTTTCGTGTGCGGGAAACATACAGGTAACCAGGAGGTGGAGCTGGCCTCCCGCTCTCATAGGCTGGGTCAGAGACACGCACAGAAGGACGGGAACTGACGAGGGAAAGGCAGAGTGTGAGGGCAGATGATGCTCAGGGGTAACAGAGGAATGGCTCTAATTCGTAAGAGAATCACAGGGCAGCGCCTGGGGAGCCCTCACTCGATGGAGGCTAGAAAACAGAGGTAGAGCCAAAGCAAGACATTCTTGCTGAAAATGGAGTGTGTGTGCTCAAAAGGCTGGGTGGGGTGCGGACACGCAGCGCCTGAATGCTGAGTAGCCTGCTGTTGCTAAAACGGGCTGAGGACTGGGCCAATTTGGGGAGTATGGGCTCCATTTAGGGGTGTTTGAGAGTCACTGAGGACTTCTGGGCACAGGAGAATCAGCAACATGGGAATGAGAGACTTCACTCCGGGATTCTCTGGGAAACTATGCAAAATGATGATGCAGCTCTGAACCAGAGCAGTTCTGGTGAGAATGGGAATTACATGGAGGGATCCAGAGATGTTCTGGTAATAAGGTTGGTAGAGCTTTAGTACTGCGAAGGATCAGAGATCAGAAGGAGGCAGAGGGGAAAAAAACTGGGAATAGTTTGAAGGGTCTCTGGTCATCCCTTTGGTAGACCAGCATATTTATCCCATAACCCTGGAAGTGTCCGCAAGTTCTACTCTTAATTTCTAATAGATCTGACTGCTTAGATCTGGGAAATCCTGGGAAAATCATTGAGTTTTCCTTGTCTCAGTAGCTGAGCTGCTTCATTTCTCACCTTGGTGCAATCAATCTTAAGTTATTCTCCCTTAAGAAACAATCTTGTCTTCCCCAACACCCAAGAATAGTAGAGATAAGGCCCCGGAGGATTACTCCACAGCATAGGAGTTGGCCTCACATGTTGGGGAAAAAGACAGCTCAGATAGAGAAGGGACCACTAAGTAAAGAGTGCTGGAAGGGCTTGCTCGGGATGGGAGATTCGTGTTGAAAGTAGACTGTAGACCAAACATGATGGCCACTGAATACCTCTATTGAAAACCACAACACCCAAAAGGAGAGAGAAAGAGAGCAAAAGGGAATGCGCTGCCACAAAGGTGGGGTGGTGTGAGAGACGGCGTGGGGTGGTGGGAGGGATGCTGGGACCATTGGTGGTGGAGAATGGGCACTGGTGGAGGGATGGGTACTCAATCACTGTATGACTGAAACACAAGCACGAAAGTGTGTAAGTCTGTAACTGTACCTCACGGTGATTCATCAATTAAAAATTTTTTTTAAAAAAAAGGCTTGGGAGGTCCTCCCTCTTCCCCTCCCCCCCAAAAAAAAACAATCTTATCTTCCAATCAACTCCTAAATTCATCTCTGGAGGATGCTGGCACGTGCCAGTCACCTGGTCTATATCCACCTGTGAAAACTGCATTGATGTGCACAAGAGGAACTGTTTGACCCCGAGTTTGACCCCTTGCACTTCCACCCCTGGCAGAGACCTCACCTCTGATGACCAGATTGTGCTGTTGAAGTCAAGTGCCATTGAGGTCATCATGCTGCGTTCCAATGAGTCCTTCACCATGGATGACATGTCCTGGACCTGTGGCAACCAGGATTACAAGTACAGTGTCAGCGATGTGACCAAAGGTGCGTCTGGGTTTTGCCTCCATCCTCCTCTCTAGCTTCCAGACTCTGGTTTCACCCCCCATTAGGGCCACTGGCTTCCACTGAGCATCGGGAAGGGCCTGGGTGGCAACAAGGAAAGAAGGTTGTGGTTACACCCAGTTGGAGCTGACGGGGGCTACCCTGAAGGGGGGGGGGGGGGTGACGCTTCTGTTCTACCCGCACCTTCTGCTTCTTCTGTCTTACAGCTGGACACAGTATGGAGCTGATAGAGCCCCTCGTCAAGTTCCAGATAGGGCTAAAGAAGTTGAATTTGCACGAAGAGGAGCATGTCCTGCTCATGGCCATCTGCATCGTGTCCCCAGGTACAGGGCCCGGCAGCGAGTGCCAGGGACTTGGGCGTGTCCGGACAGAGTGGTGGGCAAGGAGAAGACATCCCAGAAATATCTGCTTTCCTGTTCTGTACTGGCCCGAGTTGGTGCATGGCGTGTGCCTTTGAGAAGCCATAGGTATAGGCAGGGGACCAGGATAGGGGGGTTTCTTGGACTGCACACAGCCCTGGGCACTCCCGATGTCAAGCTTTGCTGGAATTCCCTTTTCTGAGCAACCCGAGGGCCTAACAGATGGGCTCTACCCAAACAAGTTACCTGGCAGTTTACGTGACTGACTTGGCACCCTCGAGTTGTTAGGCGTGTTTGGGGTAAGGAGAGAGAGAAGGTGGTCACAATCCTGGGAACTTAGGCCGGTGCCGCCCAGGGCTCCGGGTGCAAAGCCCAGCAGTAGAGTACATGCTGTGTGCATCTGAGGCCCTCGGCTCGGTCCCTCACACCGAGTGGGGGAGGGGAGACCCAGGGTCTAGAGTGGCTGCGTGGCACTTGGGAGGCCAGGTGTGATCCCAGTAACCCAGCATTTCCCAGAGCAACCCCTGAGTACCTATCTGGGATTAGCCTCTAAGCACCACAGGGTGTGACCTACCTCATCTTTAGAGAAATAAAGATAAAGTTTTAAAAATTAAAAAGATCCAGGGCTGGAGCAATGGTACAGCAGGTAGGGCATTTGCCTTGCACACAGCCAACCCGGTTCAATTCCCAGCATCCCATAGGGTCCCCTGAGCACCGCCAGGAGTGATTCCTGAGTGCAGAGCCAGGAGTGACCCCTGTGCATCGCCAGGTGTGATCCAAAAAAAGCCAAAAAAACAAAAAAAAATTAAAAAGATCCAAGGGACCATCCCTATCTCAGTTTGGACTATGTTCAGGGGTCAAGTGAGTGGTCACGGACAGGGGATGCTTTTCTGGTCTTTTCTAAGCAAGATGCAGGGGCTTTCCCCCCCACTGCCCAGCTGGCATTCATTCATCCAACTCAACAAAAACTCACCGAGTGGTGTTTAGGTTCCTGGCGCTCTGCCTGGCCTAGGGATTCAGCAGCAAACAGGACACAGATGTTTTGCCCATAAAGTGTAGGATGAGACATTAAACAAATAGTACTTAATGACTGTTTGTAATGCTACGAGTTTTTTTTTTTTGAGAACCTGATTTATTATACAGTTTTGTTTAAAGTTACAGACTCCAAGAAGTTATCAATGATGTTAGTTTATCAAGGATGCTGATTCCACAGTAGCACTGTATCACAGTCATCCCGTTGTTCATCGATTTGCTCCAGCGGGCGCCAGTAACGTCTCCACTTATCCCAGCCCTGAGATTTTAGCAGCCTCTCCTTATTCGTTTTCCCAATAATTGGAGGCTCTTTTCTTTCTTTTTTTTTTTACTATTTTTAAATTTTTTGTTTCTTTTTCTTTTATTTTTATTTATTTATTTTTTTATTGAATCACCATGTGGAAAGTCACAAAGCTTTCAGGTTTAAGTCTCAGTTACACAATGCTTGAACACCCATCCCTTCACCAGTGCACATATTCCACCACCAAGAACCACAGTAAACCTCCCCCCCACCCCACCCCACTCCTACGGAGTTTTTAAAAGAAATACGTGATGCTTTAGCAGGGGAGAAAGAAAGAGCCATGTGGTAGTGGCATGCAAAGGAGAGAGGGGAGTCACCAGGAATGGGCTCCCGAGGACGGTCCTTTGGGCTGTGACCTGCAGGGGCACAGTTAGGGGAAACAGCAGAGTGAAGTCCAGGCTCCAGGGCAGCCAGCGCCGCCTTCCCCTCGAGACCTGCGTGTCTGGCAGAAGAGCTGGGTGCAGAGGGCAGAGGCCGGTGGCGTAGGGGGGGCTTGCCTAGGGATGGCCCTGCCGTGGCAGGAGTGGCCGCAGCACAAATATGCAGCGTGGGGCCAGACGCGAGTGTCTTCCGACTCTGACCAAAAGGAACCCCCGGTGGGGGGGGGGGGAGGCGAGCCCCCCGCCCCAGGAGAACCCGGGCCTGGATCCCAAGTGCAGCGGGTCAGCAGAGCTGGGGGCAGCAGTCCCAGAGGAGAGACCTCCGAGGGTGCCCAGACAGCTGTTGGTGGGGGTGGGGGTGGGCGGGGGCGCGGGACCGTGAGCGACTGTGCCCCTCCCTCCCCTCTCCCGGCCCGCAGACCGTCCGGGGGTGGGGGTGGGGGTGGGCAGGGGCGCGGGACCATGAGCGACTGTGCCCCTCCCTCCCCTCTCCGGCCCGCAGACCGTCCGGGGTGGGCGGGGGCGGGGGCGCGGGACCGTGAGCGACTGTGCCCCTCCCTCCCCTCTCCGGCCCGCAGACCGTCCGGGGGTGCGGGACGCGGCGCTGGTGGAGGCCATCCAGGACCGGCTGTCCAACACGCTGCAGACCTACATCCGCTGCCGCCACCCGCCCCCGGGCAGCCACCAGCTGTACGCCAAGATGATCCAGAAGCTGGCCGACCTGCGGAGCCTCAACGAGGAGCACTCCAAGCAGTACCGGAGCCTCTCCTTCCAGCCCGAGTGCAGCATGAAGCTCACGCCCCTGGTGCTCGAGGTGTTCGGCAACGAGATCTCCTGACTCGGGCGGGGCTGCCCCTCGGGAGCTGCGGCCCCGCGGCCCTCGCCCGCTCGGGAGCGGGGCCCCTCCTGCCCCTGCCCGGCCCCTCCTCTCTCCTGCCCGACCTAACGCCAGCCGCCCCTGAGGACCAGGGGCCTCCCCTTCTCCCTCCGGACCCGTGTGCTTGGCAGAGGAAGTGGGTGCCGAGGGCAGAGCTGGCGGGGAGGAGGGGGCGCGCCGAGGGATGGCCCTGCCGTGGCAGCAGTGGCCGGCTCTGCCGGAGCAGGCGGGAGAGGCGTCCCCCTCCCTCACTGCCGCCCCCACCCCCAGAGCCTGGTGGGGGGCCGCCCCTCGCCCTCTGCACTCGCTAACGGCCCCGATTGCCCCGACCCCCACCCCGCCTGTGGCTCACGTGTGCGGGTGGTGTCCAGGGGGCCACCTGAGGGTGGGGGTGGGCGGGGCGCTTCTCCCCCCCTTCGGCTGGCCTGCCACCCACTGCCAAGAATGACCCAAACCAAGGTGACAACGGTCGCAGTTTCTCCCCAGCCACTTCTGCTGGCCCAACGGCACTTGTTCAGCCCACGAGTGCCCGCCTCACCCCATCAGCCTGGCGGCATTGTCCCCCAGAAGCAGCTCTGATAAGGGGGGGTGCCCTTCCCGTGCCCGGCCAGCAGGCCAGCAGGCCAGCACCCGCTTTCCAAGAGGCCCACGGAGTGAAGAAAGCGGAGCCCAGGCTGGGGTGGCCGAGGGGCACACACGCCCGGGCCCACCACGCCCCGGCCTGGGCAAAGTGGCCAGTCCAAGCGTGCGCTCATCTTCAGGGACGCTCTGGCAAGACAGAGCTGCCTGGACACCGCCTTCTCCGCCCGCTGCCCGTGCTACCTCCCGCCCGGGAGAGAGAGAACCAGGCTCGAGTGGCTGTGTCTGCGCCCGACGCCCCGAGGGGCCCAGGGCTCCCCGCAAACAGCAGGGCCGAGGGCCAGAGCCCGCAGCTCCCAGCCACCCTCCCGGGCCACCTGGCTGTCGTTCCCAGAGGGCCTTGGCCCTGGGGTGTGGGGTACAGCCAGCTGGCCGCGGGCAGGCCCTGCCTCCTTACTCTGCCGTCCCTGTGAGGCATGGCCAGGGGTGGAGGGTTCCTTACGACCAAGCCGCGTGCTCCCCAGACCCCGCCCCGCGCACAGTGGGAGCACTCACCCACCCCTGCAGGCAGGGCGCCTGGCTGAGTGCGAGGAGGCAGGAACAGAGGGTCCCTTGAGTCGCCAGTTCCATTTGTGGCCACACCAGTGTTTGCCCTCCCGACACGGACTCTTCACTGCCCTAGAAGGCCCCTCGGCCTGCACCTGTTGTTCCTCGAACACTGGACTGGGAGCCAGAGCTGCTACAGGCTCCGTGGCCCTGGGGTTGGGTCCCTCTGGGTGGGCACCACTGACACCCCTCCGCACAGCTGGCCCCGGCGCCCGCCAGCTCTGCGCTGTTCCCAGAACCAACCCTCGCTGTGTACTCCGCTCCCACATGACAAGCAGCCACTCATCAGGAGAATTCATGGGGGGCATACTCACGTTAGTGAAAATTCTTGCACCTTAACTATCGTTGTTGCTATCTTGCAAATTACAGAGCCACCCTTGTTGCTGACTTAGAGTGCAAAGCACAGGGGGCCAGCTTGCCCTTCTTCAGGGGCACCCATCCCCAAACTGGGTGACACCAGCCCAGGGGGGCCACTGGAACGATGCAGGGGCAGCAATAGGAAGCCTTGGGTGCAACTAGGGGGCACTTACTATTTGTTTGCTTCAAGAATGTCGATTTCCCGTGGGAAAAACTCAGCGGTGTGTTTTAAAGAGAGGGTAGGGATAGATCCCAATAAGTTTGGGAAACCCGGGGCCGGAGGAGAGCAGCCGAGCCCCTTGAGAGAGAAAGCGGGCACAGAGGCCATGGGACTCACCCACAGAGTTGCTGAAGCTCCCCCGGGTGGGTCTGGAGCTCTTTGCCGGCTGGTGACTGACCTCGTCCCCGGGGTCTTAGAGCGGGTCGAGTACCTCACGCTGAACTTCCCTGCGTTGTCCCCCTGCTCAGCCTTCTAGAGGGGGGACCTCAGCCTGTGTCTCAATGTGAATCCGCCTCCCCACGTGCCCCAGGGAACCGAGGCCACGTGGGGTCTCTGCCTCAGCCCTGTAAGATGTTGTTGCCTTATCAATAAAGTGAGTTTGTCTTTGTGATGCCTCCATCTTCCCAGCTCTCTCTGCCTCTCCCCCCCCCACACCCCTGCACCCCAGACCTCTCCAGGAAACCTACCTGGGCCCACTGGAAGCACCAACAACCGGCCCACTCCCAAGGGACAGTCCAGGAGCTGGGGGAAAAGAGAAGGAGAGAAGTGGGTCTGTTAGAGGAGAGGGGATGGGATGCATTTGCATAACAGAAGTTTTCTTTTGTGTTGTGTGGGGGCTGGTCCTGGCAGTGCCAGGGATTAAACTTGCAGGGCTTCCATGCACAGCCTCTGCAGGCCTCTGAGCCATCCCTACAACTTATAAAGCATAGTCTTGAAAACTCAGGAGAGCATCACTTTAGTGCCAAAGAAATAAACTCCCGGAGGTCAAAAAATCCTCTCTTTGGCTAACGAAAAGCAAACGGCAGAATGCACAGGGGTGGTGGGAATGTAGATGTATCATCAGACAGAGACAAAAGCAGCACAAAGGGCTTTCTAGTGCTATCCATGGAGAAAATTTGTCGAATAAACCAGTGAAGAAAGCTCAGCTTATGGTAATAAAAAATTTTTTCGGGGCTGGAGCAATAGCACAGTGGGTAGGGCGTTTGCCTTGCACTCGGTCGACCCGGGTTCAATTCCCAGCATCCCATATGGTCCCCTGAGCACGGCCAGGAGTAATTCCTGAGTGCAGAGCCAGGAGTAACCCCTGTGCATTGCCAGGTGTGACCCAAAAAGCAAAAAAAAAAAAAAATTATGATGGGGACTAGGAAGAGAGTGCCAGGTTATGGCACTTTCCTCAGGCACGGCTGATCCCAGTCCCGTCCCCAGCACTGCAGGTGTCCCCCGGAGCACTGCAGGTGGGATCACTGGGGGCAGAGCCAGGAGTAAGCTCCAACCACAACCAGGTGTAGCTCACAGCACCCTCCACACACAACATAAAATAAAATCAAAAGTTCGTTCTGGACGAGAGGAATAGCGTTCGAGCATTTGCCTTGCAAGCACATAGGCAAAAGTTTCAACTCCCCCTGTCCCTCATATGCCACGTTCTTCTATCTGAGACCTCTGGCACCACACGTGACTTGCAGTCACAAGAGACACGTTATCAGCACAACAAAAAGGACTTGGGCCGCCATGAGCACCGAAACCCCAAAACAGGGGCCAGGGCCACGGCCGGGAATGAAGCCCTGACCAAGCACATGTGTGACCACCACAGAGGAGCTTGGGAGCAGCACGAGCATCCCTCGTGGGCCTCCACCAAGAATTCGAGGCCCCAGTGATGTAAGCGGGTAGACAGGGAAGGCCCCTCCCAAGGCAACGGCAAAAGCCAACCTTGCAGAAAACAGGAAAAACAGCAACTCAGGCCTGGCAAGACCCTCACCTGGTGCCAGCAATAGAGCCAAAGAAGCTCCTGCAGGAACAAAAGGCCAGGAAAGGACCCTCAAAGAGGACCATCACCATTACCAAGCCCCTCCTTAGCAACGGACTTTGACCTAGATAGAAGCCCACCAGGGGGCAGGTTGGAGAACCGCTATGAAAGCCACCTTGAACAAAGGGAAGGCGCTCATACGCTACCCGAGCCCATGTGCTGCTTGCGCCCACGTGGCCGAGCACTTGTAATGACCGAGCACATGTGTTGCTGCATCTTCCCCCCTTAAGATGTGGACTTTCATGCTTTCGTGGCTAATGCTGGGATGTGTGCAGGGACTCTCTCCGCCCTTGGAGAAGCCCAGGTTCTGTCTTGAGCACGTTACTCTCTCTCTCTCTCTCTCTCTCTCTCTCTCTCTCCCCACCCCCATCTCTTCTCCTCCACACCTTCAAAACCTCCAAATAAAATCTGTTTTACTTCGCTGTTTGTCCACTCCTCAAATTCCTTTCTGCGATCGAGACAAGAACCCAGTAACCCTGGATCTCGGGTGGCAGAGGCAGTTGGGGAGAAAGTGACCGTCTTTCTCCTCCCCGCTTCACACGAGCCACCCGTGGGGTCCACCGACATCACTAGTGGTCTCAGGGAGCTGCCTGCACTGATCAACCCAGCTCTGGAGGCCCCAAAACATGCAGTCACACATGTGGCCACACAACACCTCTGAACTTCACAGACCTGACAGCCCAGGACAAGCACAGGAAATTAGGTGGGAAAATTGATTAGAAGCCCACTATTCAATGAGCAAAAACAATGACACAAAAGACCCAAATCACACCTAACAGCTCAGTAAATCTCAGACTTTAGCAACACAATTATGAGATGTATGTTGTAACTAGCAATGCAAAGTAAATTATTGCGTACCCGCTAAGGGAGAAGATTTGGAGAATGGGTCAGAAACTGGGGACGCTAGTGGACAGAAGATCACATTGGTGGTGGGACTGGAGTGGAATATTGAATACCTGAAACAATTGTATTGTGAGCAACTTTGTAATCAAAGTGTTTAAATAAAGTTTTACTCCTGGCTAGAAGTGTGAGGTGGGAGCCCTGGTGAGCCCATGTGCAAGCACCGTGACTAAAGGAGTATAAACCTCAGGACACACAAGGGTCGGCTGTGTGAGCCTCAGACCCTGATGTACAGCCTCCCAGCAAGCACCACAGATCAAATGAGCAAGCCTCATAGCCAGGTGCACGGCGACCCCAGACATCACAAGAACAATTTCGAGAAGGGGGCTGGGGGAAGGGAATTAAAGGCGAAATATGTTTTGGTTTGGTTTGGGGGGCCACATCTGGGAGTGCTCAGGACTTATTCCTGGCTCTGCACTCAGGATTACTCCTGGTGGTACCCAAGGGACCATATGGGATGTTGGGGATCGAATCTGGGTAGGCCACATGCAAAGTAAACACACTATCTGCTGTACTATCACCCTGGCCCCGAAAAGCAAATTTTTTAGTGGTTGATTTTATATCTATGCAAACCAACTGGCTTTAGCCTCAGAAGGACCCAAAGGGAGGTGGGCTACTACCACTCCCATTTGACAGGGAAGAGAATTTACCCAAAGCCACGCTGGTGGTAAATGACTGCTGCATTGGGATTTACATCCTTGGCAGATGCTCCAGAGGCTGTGAAATGCCTTCTATGCTGCTGAGCGGAGGAGCCAGCATCTGATGGGGTCTTGTTAGCGCTCCGGTGGAGGGGGCAGAAGGGAGGCTCATTCCTAGGGTGGGGCCTGAGACAGGAAATCTGAAAGTTCCATGAGGATTTCGTAGCTAAAAGCTTGATCCAATGAAGTGTGACCCTTGCAGAAACTTTCTCTTTTTTGAGAAAAACAAAAACCAGGGAACTGTTGACAAAAGTGTGTCCCTTTGGAGCTGGAGCAATAGTACCACAGGTAGGACACTTGCCTTGCATGCAACTGACCCTGATTCAGTCCCCAGCACTGCATATGGTCCCAGAGCACTGCCAGGAGAGATGCTGAGCACAGAGCCAAAAGTGAGCCCTGAGCACACCAGGTGTGGACCAAAACCAAGACAACAAAAGTGTGTCTTATTTAAGAAATGTAGCACTGTGCTTCTGGGCAGAGGGCCAGTGGCAGAAGTACCTGCCTGAGGCTCAGGTCCTGAGTTTGGTCCCCACTTGGGCTCGGTACCCACCGAGCACGTGCCAAGAATGGTCTCAGTGGTCCTGCTGAGTCCCGTGGCATTGCCACAGAGGGCGTGAGCTCCTACACCTAGGCAGGTATGTCTGAGCACCAGAACTAAAGTGTGTGAAGCCCTGCGAGCTCAGGAACCAAACACAGGTGAGCATTGCGGCCCACCAAATGTAGGGGACACCTCCTGCCCCAGCCATTGCAATAGAGGGAAGGAAGGGAGAGAATACATGAAAAGATAAAGTAACAAATCAGGAAAAACAAATGCCGTACAATGATGCAGTGACTGGGAGAATCGCCAAACACTTATTCATATACAAGACTCCCGGGGAGCAAGAAGCAACGTGTCCCCCACCATCACCCACAGAAGTCAGATTCCACTCTTCCCTTCATTACGGTGAGGACCTGACCAGGGGTCACACACACACATTCACACATACTCACACACTCGCACACACTCATACACTCACAGACTCAGTCTCTCACACGCACTCACAAACTCACACACTCGTACCACTCACACTGGCAGTTGGCCCAGATGGTGGCACAGGTGATTGAACTTGCAGTCTTATGCTTGAGTTGAGTTATCCCCTGGGACCCAGAAGTGGGATTTCTGAAAAAGGGCTAAACATAGCAAGCAGAACAGACAACAAAAGACACAGCATCACGATCTGCAGATGCAGAAATTGTGCCTCACCCATGTGTGTATTTAGACCCGGAACCTGTAGGTGGCATTTGCTTTAAATTTTTTTTAGAAGCATCTGAAATTATTCCAAACTAAAGACTTAAAATATATCACTATAGAACTCTGTGAAAAAAAAAAAAAAAAAAAAAAAAAGAACTCTGTGAGGGTAGAAGAATCAGATCTAGAACTTGGGGACTATTCTGTCAGGAAAACACGCCTGCCTTAGAGAAAGGAAATCAGCAGACATTTCTCCGTCTGAAGACGAGTGAAGGACTGAGGGAAGTCTTCGAAAGCATTAAGAGAAACTTGGGAACTTTTATTTTATTATTATTATTGTTGTTGTTGTTATTATTATTATTATTTTGCTTTATTGGTCACACCCGGCCATGCACAGGGGTTATTCCTGGCTCATGCACTCAGGAATTACTCCCGGCAGTGCTCGGGGGACCATGTGGGATGCTGGGAATCAAACCCGGGTCGGCCACGTGCAAGGCCTACCCGCTGTGCTATCTCTCCAGCCCCCAAAACTTGGGGGAACTTTTAGAAATTATCCAAAGAATCCAGAATCTTCAAGGTTTTGTTTGACAAACTTCTCCAAGGAAACAGAGAAGAGGCATCCCAGAAAGACCTTGGAGTTAAGACAAAGTCATTTCAATGTTCACATTCCAAACTTTGATTCTACAATTGAGCTGTTCAACAAGATAACCATGTGTGATGAGTTAAATCTAAATAAAATAAAAAGAAACATTTAGCTCTTTAGCCACACTAGCCACATTCTAGGCCCAATCGCTTATAGGAACCAGCAACACAGAGTCGGAACCTCCCCATCATCTGCTGGACACTGCTGGCCATGCGGTGCCCTCTGCTCCGATACCAGGCACACACGGATTGGTTGGGCAGAAAGGCCACTAAGCTGACATTGTATAGAAGATATTAGGAAATATCCTCCCTTTACATTGAGTGATGTGCACTAACTAGATTATAACTATACACTTCAGATATACTCTCTGAAAAAGCCATAAAGGAAACCCATTTCACAGGCTGAGACTAAGAGACTCGGCACTTCCTGTGGCATAAGTACATTGCAGAAATATTGCTTCCTTTGACCCTGGGGAGAAACTCAGAGGGCCTGTCTGGAGCGGCCAGAGCCCTCGGGTTCCTTGGGTCCTGTGTGCAGTCTGCTGCCGCCACCTTGGCCCTGACGGGGAAAAGATGATGAGAACATCTGTGACCCTCTAAAGTCAGCATCCTCCTGGGAAGTAGCTGTGGTAACTAGTTGGGGCGGCGGGGTGGGGGTGGAATAGAGCTTTCCAGAAGACCACGTGCTCCGAGTGATCACGAAGCAGAGTGAAGGGGTGGGGAAGGGGCTTCCTCGGGGGCCAGGAGTTGGATTCCCCGCGGTGCTGTGCGTGATGCACATCATCCCGGAAGCTCTGCCGTCTGGCGTCCCAGACCCAGCAATGGCGAAGGGGTGCAAGCCCCGAAACCAAAGCTTCAAGCCCCACAAGCAGCCCGGTGTGCAAGCCCTAGGCACTGGCTTGGCGCAATCAACAGGCAGGATGAAAAGGGGTGAAAACAAGGAGCGACAGAGTGAGGTGGAGCAGGGGTGGGGGTGGGGGTGGGGCTCAGAATAGGACTGTCCAGTCCCTGCAGAGACTCTGAGCCTCTGTATTCTGACGGACCAGAGATGATAACTGAGATGCTGTGGCAAGCTGGGTTCTGGGGAAACCGCTCTGAACTGCAGACGGAAGAGTGGGGAGAGGTCTCCGGAGCACAGGGAAGGAGGTTTCTACCAACTCAGAATCTAGCATTGCCCCCGGGGGGAGGGGGAGAGCAGCAAGCGTACAGCAGGTAAGGCGCTTGCCTTGCGCACAGCCAACCTGGGTTCAATCCCAGGCACACCCTTTGGTTCCCTGAGCCCGCCAGGAGCGATTCCTGAGCCCAAAGGCAGGAGTAACCCTGAGCACCACCAGATGTGCCACTCAAAAAGCAACAACAACAACCAAAAAAAAAAAAACTGGCATTGTCCATCAGATTGCCCCACTGGAGAGGCCGGAGTTGGCCTTTAAATTGACTCTTGACTCTTGGGACTATAAAACAAAGCTCCTGGAAGAGAGAATGTCCTGCCCCCGCACCAGACTGTCTTCACTGGGCCCCCTCAGAGGGGGTGGGTTGAGTTTCCCTCTCCGCCCCAAGCAGAACCCTGGCAGCCAAAAGCCTCCAGAACCCAGCCACAGCCATGCTCAAGGCCACTCTCCACACACACTCGGACGAGCCTCACACATGAAGGAACCAACAGAGGAACTCAGGTATGCAGGACCCATGGCTGAGATCTCCAAGCCTGCTTGGGTCAGGACTGGGACTCCTTCACCCAGCTCCCCAGTTTTCCAGTAGCTTGACAGTCACACCTACAAACTGCCCCCGGCAGCCCATGTAATCTCATCAACGGCCAAGATCCAGAGACTTTAAAATAAAGCTCCCAGAGGAGAGTGATGCAGAATATCCCGGAGTGTGTGGGATGCTACTGTCCACTGATGTACCTAAAGCAGCACACATTTGTTTGGTTTTATCATACTTGCTTGTATTCTCTAATATATGGGCTTAAATGGCCCCATAATGAAATACAACAACCTTCACACACTTCCCTCTTACTGTGGTGGGAAGATGCTTGCTGGTGGAGTGGGTGTTTGAATATTATCTGTAATGAACTATTATGAACTACTTTATACATATAAAGTGTATAAAAATCGCAAAATAATAATAATTTAAAAATAATATAAAATAAAATGACTCTTGGTTCAGCTAGTCACAGGTGTGACTGGATGTGACCTGAGAGCTGGAAGGTGGCACTTGACCACTGGCACCCGGAGGGCTGGCCAGGGGGTGCCTTGAGGGGAGGACGGGCTTGGGGCCCATCCCTTGGGCTCTAGGGAGGAGGGATGAAGGGCCTCTCCCGCCGAGCTTCCGGGACTTTGTCTGTGAATCATCTTGTCTTTACCACAAGGTGGCGCGGCTGCCCTGCGCTGGCCTCGTCCTCCTCCCCAACGCCTAGCCCTGCACACCACTCTCCGCTGGTTGCTGCTCCTGCAGGCACCGTGATCTCCCCACCCCGGAGACAGAGCAGGGTGGAAGATGGTCCTGCTCTCCCAGAGTCCCAGGCATGGAGAGCCCCATGCTCCTGTCCTCCAAGGACCCGCTAAGGCTGAGGCCTTGTTCCCGGGCCTCTGAGCATCCTCCCTGCTGCCCCGGGTTCCCTGTCGCTGTGTAACCCTTTAGGGCTTCTCATTGCAGGGCCAGCTCTGAGCTGGCTGTGACAGATGCAGAATGAGAGACAGGCCCAGCCCCAAGGGGGGAGACAGCCCAGCGCCCAGAGGACGAGCACCAGGGACCGCCGTCTCCCTGGCCTGCCTCTGGCACTTGCTGGATGTGTGACCTTGGGCAAGTTCTTGAGCCTCAGTCTCTATCGGTATAGGGATGGGGGACATGGTACTTCTAGGCCTGGTGCTGCCGATAAAGTGCAGAGCTCATGTATCACACTGCCTGGGGCTAACTAAGACCCTAAAAGCTGGCTAGTGTCATAGAGGGAAGGTTAAATGAGGCCGCTCTGGGAAAAGGTAATAGTCCCGTGCTCTATGCACTCGGCGCGGGGACCCGATCAAACTTGGGAGGGGTGCATGCAAGGCAAGAGCCCTGCCCGCGGTGCTGCAGCCCCTGTCCCAAGTGTCTGCTGCCACAGCGGGAGGAAGGAGCCACTGTGACATCTGGCCACCAGGGGACAGGGATACAATTTCATGAGGTGCCTGGAACAGCTCCCAGGGGGAGGAGAGGGGCAAAGCTGGGGGTAGGCACAGGAATTTGAAACACATGGCAGCCCAGTCAGTAAGACCCCCCATTTCTCCCCGTCACTGTCGTTCTTTGCCAGGTTCACCACCACCACCACTATCTCGCCTTCCCTGCTTACATGTTCTCACCCATGATCAATCCAGTGCTATCCCGTGAGAAGTGTGCAGACAGGGGGAGTCAGCCCAAGCTTCCCAGCCGGGCCTCTCTGCTCACGTTGGTTCCGAGTTTCTCTCCTCTCTGTTTTTCGCACTTGCTCCTTGGGCGGGATACACAGCCCCCTGTGAGTCCTTTCCAGGCTTATCGTGTTACATCCAGATGTTGAAGTCCACTAGTTCCCACCACAGCGCTGACCAGGCTCCCCCGGGGCCAGTATCCGTAGCAGCCGTTTGGTCTGAGGAGCCCTTCACACCATTCGAGAGAAGGGCCGGGAAGACCTTAGTGTATGGGGGTTCTCGCCTCAATATTTTACCGTGGTGGAAATTGAGAAATCTGAGAAATTTTACTTCGTCCTTTATTTTTTGGAACCGAGGTGGTGGGGATTCTGGGGGGCCACAGAATAATACCCAGATCAAACTCAGGGTTCCACAGGCCAAGTGTATGCCTCAGACCTTTGACCCATCTCCCTGGCTCTGTAATTTTTTTTAAATTAATTTTGCTTCGTTTTGCTTTTAGTTCACACCCAATGATGCTCAGGGCTTAGTCCTGGCTCTGTGCTCAGAGATCACTCCTGGTGGGTCTTGGGGGACTGTTTTGGGTGCTGGAGATTGAATTCAGGTTGGCTATATGCAAGGCAAGCGCCCTACCTGTTGTAGTATCTCTCCGGTCCCTTGTATATCATTTAAGATAACAACGAGGGACTGGAAATATAGTGCAGGGGCTAAGGTACTTGCCTTAGATGTGCCAGATCCTAGTTTAATCCCAGACACTGCATATGACCCCCGCAAGCACAGTCAGGAAATGACCCCTGAGCACAGAGCCAGGAGTAAGTCTTGAGCACTCCTGGGTGTGGCCCCCAAATAAAACAGAAACCAAAAAAATCAATGAATGTATCATAAGCTAACATACATAACACAATTTTTATTACAAATATCCTTTTTTTTTTTCAGAGCAAAAGAGGACATGCAAATTTCTTTAACGTCTGGCTTAAAGAAGACAGTTTGGTTCTCAGAGCGGCTCTGCCTGTCACGGTGAGTGAGGCAGCGGCATCACGGAGCCTCTGGGGAACTCCTCGGTACACAAATGAGAGACTGAGAATCCAAAAGGCAGCTGATGCCTTATCATGATAAAAAGCATCTTGACCTTGTGAATCCCCTGAGAGGACTCAGGTGCCCAGGGAGTTCCCCGGCTGGGCTGGGCATGAAGACCACACACCCTCAGTGCCCTCTCCTTGACCTGCTGCTCTGTGTGGGCGCCTGACCCACCCCCTCTCCCTTCCCGGCTTTTCTCAACTGGGCAGGTTTCTGCTGCTTCTTTAATTTCCAGCTCAGGCTTCAGAACTCACCAATTCATTCTTGAACTTCACCTTGCTGCCCTCCCGCAACTCCCACTCGCCCACATGAACTGTGTGCCCCCTGTGTCAGAGAGCCAAGCGGGCATGGTGCTGTGTATTCTGAGTGTTTCTCCCTCCTCAGGGGCTCCCTCCCAGTCTGGAGCAAGGGGGGGGGGGGAGGCGTCCATAGATGCATCTGGATAGGAGAATGAATGAATGAATAAATGAATACATGAACAAACCAAAGGCAAGGTGCTCCTGTTTCTGTTAGTCCTGGAAGACCCGGTCTTCACGATAGGTGTCCAGTTCTTAAAAATCCATGCTGCAGACATAGCTCAGGGGAAGAATATGTGCCTCATATGTTTGAGACCCTGGGTTCCATCCCTAGCACTGCATGCCCTGGCAAAATCTGCTTGAGTCCCTGCTTAAAAATGAAATGCAGGGGCCGGAGCGATAGCACAGTGGGTAGGGCGTTTGCCTTGCACGCGGCCGACCCGGGTTTGATCCCCGGCATCCCATATGGTCCCCCAAGCACTGTCAGGAGTAATTCCTGAGTGCAAAGCCAGGAGTAACCCCTGAGCATTGCTGGGTGTGACCCAAAAAGCAAAAAAAAAAAAAAAAAAGAAATGCAGCCCTTTTCAGAGAGAAGTGGTGTGGCGTCCGCCATATTATGAGGACTATTAAGCAGGTACAAACTTGGTGGCGAGGGAAGGAAAAAAAAAGACTTATGAACTTAAAACAGCGGGACACGTGGGCAGTCTCGGGCTGGGGGCGATATTGGCGCACACGCTCTGCCGAGATTCGAACCGAGTGGCCACACTTTTGTGTGGCCACTCTGCTGCTGATTGACCACGATCAGGAGGCCAGCTAGACTACTTTTGGTCCCAGCAACTACTTGTAGCCATGTCTCTAGACTGTGAACTAAGCCATAGCCTCACGCCGGCCGAGGAAGAGAAATGATGCAATTTCTAACATAAATCTCCCTGGACTTAATTACAAAAATACTAAAATACAGAAATCCTAAACCACGCGGCCGCTATCGCAGCCGCGACTACATATCTCATCATTCTCAGCAATGGAAAACTAATTATCGAATGCTTCCTTGTCAGTAGGGCTGTTTTTTTGGGATGGGAAACTCCAACAACAATAGTGAGTTTTGTGTTGAAATATGGAATGTAATCAAGGTAAAGAGAAAATGAAGTGAAATTTATCAGCTACACAGGCGGGGGTGGGGGGTGGGGGGTGGGAGGTATACTGGGGTTTTTGGTGGTGGAATATGGGCACTGGTGAAGGGAAGGGTGTTCAAGCACTGTATAACTGAGACATAAGCCTGAGAACTTTGTAACTTTCCACATGGTGATTCAATAAAATAAATAATTTTTAAAAAATGAAATGCAGGGGCTAGAGCGATAGCACAGAGGGGAGGGCGTTTGCCTTGCATGCGGCCAACCTGGGTTCAATTCCCAGTATCCCATATGGTCCCCTGAGCAACGCCAGGAGTGACCCCTCTGCATCTTTGGGTATGACCCAAAAGCAAAAAAAAAAAAGAAAAAGAAATACAAACAGACTTACACAAATTTAAGCACTTCCTCCCCCTTTGATTTTTGGAACCTATAACTTTGGAAACTGACAAGTTACACTCCTAAGACTTCAGAACCCACCTGCTAACCAACCACCTCTCACTGGAGCACCCCCGCCCATCTCCAGCATTCTGTGTGAGAACAGTTTGTTTTTTCAGAGCAAAATGCAAAACTTTGTATTTATCCCTAACCATACTAATCTGATTTTATTTCCCCCACATCTTAGCCTATTCGTAATCTTTCAAATTCTGATTTTCTTTCATCCAATATTTTGATCATTCTGCCTGGCACTTCATCTTAAAACTTAGGTCAGTTGGAGCAATAGTACAGGGGGTAGGGAATTTGCCTTGCAAATGGCTGGCCTGGGTACAAACCTTGGCACTGCGTCTGGTCCCGAGTACCACCAGCCAACAGTGGTGCCTGCACACAGAGCCAGGAGTAAGCCCTCAGCACTGCTGTGTGTGTCCCACGTGACAGCAACAAACTTAGGTCAGTAAACCATTTCCAGAAGGCAGACCCACAGACCCTGCCCCTGCAGTGTGTAAGAGTGCGTTGGCCAAAGCAACTCTGGCATTCATGTGAAGAGCTCCGTGGGAAGCAAGGGAATGGCTCGGAAAGAGTCTGAGTCTCCGGAGAAGAGAGCATGATGACTGATTTTTGCCTGGAGGACCACATCCAGCAGTGCCGGGGCTACTCCCGGCTCCGTGTTCAAGTTTTCCTCTTGATGGTGCTCTGGGGACCACACTGTTTGGGGAGTCAACCCCGGGGCTCCAGCTTTGAGAGCACGCATTCCAGCCTGTTGAGTCATCTTCCCGGCCGAGACGGGGCATCTACAGGAATAGATGCCACTTCCACCAAGCCTCAGTTCAAGCCTACCACTCTCACACCGAGGACAGGGGAATCCAGGGAACTCTGATTTAGGAAGAAGGAAGGGGCATGTCAAGAGTCAAATTATTGGACTGAGAGAGATAGAACAGAGGTTGTTAGGGGCTTGCCCTGAGTGTGGCTGACCCAGATGTATCCCTGCATCCCTGAGCACTGCCGGGAATGGTCCCCGAGCACAGAGCCAGGAGTAAGCCCCAAGAATCTCCAGGTGTGCCAAGCCTGTAAAGGGGGAACCAGGGATATAGTTTCACCAGTTGTCTGAACTGAACTTGGAGAGGAAAAGCACAGTTTCCTGGACACTGGCTGTGGCGGGCCTGGCACGGGAGCTTCAGGTGCCTGATTTCCTTTAAACATCCCCCCTTGGAGGTGAACAAGTCACGCCCAGCCCATCCTGGCAGCACCCACTGCGCTCTCTGGGGTGCCTCTGCACGTGTACCTGGGCCTGTGGAAAAGTCGGTACCATCCTGGCCTGTCCATCTCATGTAAATTCCTGCCCGTGCGACCCTCGGGGGGCCCTGGGGGCTGGGGGAGCTACTTCTCAGACCTCCCATTCCTGTTGTTTCTGCTGCCTCTGAGTCGCCCCACCCCAGCCCGGTTCCCCGGATTTAAATGTCTTCCCCGCTCCTGCCCTGGAGCCGAGGAGAGGCCGGTGGGGCAGCCCTGGGTGATAAGTGGGGATGGGGAGAGTCGATAAAGGGGGTGGGAGAGAAGGCAGCTCCACTTCCTCTCTGATAGGGACCCCGCCCCAGGGGGTCCCTGCCCTCTGTCTGGCTACAGGAAGGCCTCAAGGTGGTCACAGAGTGCCTGGGAGGGGCGGGTGGGCGCTGGTGGGCGGCTATCAGCAGCCTTGGAGGGTGACAGTTCAGTTCGTTGCTGGTTTACTGGGTCGTTGGTTCATCCTTGAGCAGATACTTACGGCTCCTCCTCCCGGGGCAGCGCCGTGGGACCCTGCCGAGATGCTCTGAGCCTCGGCCTGGACAAGAGCATGGGCCTGCAGAGCTCTGGGCCCGGGGTGGGGGCGGAGAGGGGCGCTCGGTGACCAAGAGCATCTGCCTTACAAGTGTGAGGTGCCACCCACAGAAGCCCGGTGGGGTCCCAGTGTGCCCCGGGCACCCCCTTGGATCTCTGATGCCCTGCAGCCAAGTGTATGTGAGCCCCAGAGAAACCCCACAGCACGACCCCCTGGGACCCCTATCTACCCCCCACCACCACACCCAGCCCTAATTGCCACAACTAAAGGGACGGGAAAGGAGGAGAAGGAGGAATCTTGCGCATGGGTGGAGGGAAGTGACACGTGATGGGATTGGGATTGGAGCAGCAAGTCTTAAACACACCCACGAGTGACTTTGTAAATCACTGTGCCTTAATAAAAATAGCACTGTAGCACTGTTGTCCCGCTGTTCATTGATTTGCTCAAGGGGGCACCAGTAACGTCTCCATTGTGAGACTTGTTACTGTTTTTGGCATATCCAATGCGCCACGGGGAGCTTGCCAGGCTCTGCCGTGCGGGCGGGATACTCTCGGTAGCTTGCCGGGCTCTTCGAGAAGGACAAAGGAATTGAACA
>NC_073307.1:84553305-84580805 GCF_027595985.1 Sorex araneus
TGAAGCGTGGCGGAGGGGAGCAATAGTACAGTGGACAGGGTATTTTCCTCCAATGGGACCAACCCCGATTTGATCCCCGGCATTTCGTTTGGTCCTCTGAGCATGGCTAGGAGTAATTATTGAGCACTGAGTTAGGAGTAACCCCCTGAGCATCACCCCTCCCACCAAAAAAAAAAACCTAAAACACCAGTGAGGGAGGCTGGAGCAATAGCACAGCGGGAAGGGCGCTTGCCTTGCACGTGGCCGACCCGGGTTCGATTCCCAGCATCCCATATAGTCCCCTGAGCACCGCCAGGGGTGATTCCTGAGTGCAGAGCCAGGAGTAACCCCTGTGCATCGCTGGGTGTGACCCAAAAAGCAAAAGCAAAAAAAACAAAACACCAGTGAGTCCTGGAGTGTGTCTTCTTAGCACTAAGCCAGGAGGGGGCTTTAGGCCACCACGCAAAGACTAGCATTTCATCTTGAAGCCCATCAAAAGTCGAGGCAAATTTCCAGGAAGATTTTCTACTTTCAGCCACGGGTTTGTGGAAGCTTCCGGACCCATAGTAGTTTTGAAGCCCACCTGAGAAAAGCTGGAAGGTGGGGAGATGTGCAGCTTTCAGGTTTCTGGGTGGGGATTTTCTACCACCCCCTCTGCCTCCACCCCAGAGGTGTGCCTGGCCGAGGGTGTCTTTCTTCACTCTCCCTGGAGGTGATAAAGACGGGTCAGTCCAGGGGCTGGAGTGATAGCACAGTGGGTACGACGTTTGCCTTGCATGCGGCCGACCCGGGTTCGATTCCCAGCATCCCATAGGGTCCCCTGAGCACCACCAGGAGTCATTCCTGAGTGCAGAGCCAGGAGGAACCCCTGTGCATCACCAGGTGTGACCCAAAAAACTAAAATAAATAAATATATGTATAAGTAAATTTCATGACTTCTGCTGTTCCTAACAGCTGCATAGTATTCCATTGCGTAGATGTACCATAGTGTCTTTATCTATCATCTGTTCTCGGACCCTCAGTTGGTTTCCAGATTCTGGCTATTGTGAATAGTGTGCTATGAACATTGGGGTGCAGATGGGGTTTCTGTATTGTTTGGGGACCCCAGAGTATACTCCCAGGAGCAGTATTGCTGTGTCATAGGGAAGCTCAATTGCCAGTTTTATTCTTAGAGGAATGAACCTCTACTCTTATTGAGATGTTGGAAAAACAGCTTCGGGGAAAACAGCTCCTGGGACCATGTATTTTTTGGGGGGTCACACCCGGCGATGCACAGGGGTTACTCCTGGCTCATGCATTCAGGAATTACTTCTGGCGGTGCTCAGGGGACCATATGGGATGCTGGGAATCGAACCCGGGTCGACCATGTGCAAGGCAAACTCCCTCCCCGCTGTGCTATCGATCCAGCCCCTGGACCATGTTTTTCAATCCTATTTGGCAACTACGTACAGAGCCGAGGGGCTCAGAGATGCTGCTGCAGTTCCTAGAGGGAGTTCAGGATGGGGCTGGAGCGATAGCACAGTAGGTAGGGCGTTTGCCTTGCACTCAACCGACTGGGGTTTGAGCCTTACGTGGTCTGAGCACCTCCAGGAGTGATTCCTGAGTGCAGAGCCAAGAGTAAGCCCTGAGCACACTGGGTGTACACCATCCCCCCACAAATAATCTACAAAACCCAAAACCAAAAGGAGTCCAGGTGAGGGCATACGAGCTCCACAGGCTCAGAGCACCCGGAAAGATGGGGTTTGGAAACAGCTCCAGCACTATGTAATAATAATGCACTGTCGCACTGTCGCACTGCCGTCCCGTTGCTCATCGATTTGCTCGAGCGGGCGCCAGTAACGCCTCCATGGTGAGACTTATTGTGACTGTTTTTGGCATATCGAATACGCCACAGGGAGCTTGCCAGGCTCTGCCGTGCGGGAAGCTATTCTGGGTAGCTTGCCGGGCTCTCCGAGAGGGACGGAGGAATCAAACTCAGGTCGGCCGCGTGCTAGGCAAACGCCCTGCCCGCTGTGCTATCGCTCCAGTCAATAATAACAATGATAATAATAATAATAATAATAATAATAATAATAAATCTATGTCTTTTTCCCGGGATTTGGGCACTGGGAACTTCACCTGGACCAGCTGCAGGTCAGGCCAGGGCTGCCCCGGCAGTTCCCGGCACGCAGGGCTGGGGAGAGGAGGGCGCTTCTGAAATGACTCCTCTGAGGGCGGGGCTCCCGCACCCCGACGGCAGACGGGTGGGGCGTTGGGCTGGGCCGGCTGCACCCCAGGAGCCCCCACATGCAACGAGCACTGGGGAGAGAAAAGGGGTTCCCGGCATGTTCCACGGGGGGCGAGAGCGGTGGGAAGGCCTGCCGGGAAAACCCCCTCGCCCAGGCACACCCAGCCCGCCCCGTGACCGGCAAGGAGACGGGGTTCCCCAACACACCCCTGTGGGTGGGCGGTGGGACCGGGCCCCCTTCCTCCAGGGCTCCTGGAATGGGGGGTCGCCTGGGTACACCGTGAGCTCTGAAACGGTTCCTGCACGCCCACGGGCCTCCGGGCTGAGTCTGGGCGGTCCCTGTCACCCGCACACGAACACGCAGGGGAGAAAAACGCCTTCTGAAACGGCTGCAGTCGGGTGTTGGGGTCCCCCACCCCCCCAAAAGCAATAGTACAGTGGATACGGCACGTGCCGCTGACCGGTTTGGATGCCCCACACGACAGAGGGCCCCCTGAGCCCCACAGGAGTCATCCCCCAAGTGCAGAGCCCGGAGTCAGCCCTGAGCCCCACTGGCGTCCTCCACTGTGTGGGACCCATGTGGTGACAGGGCTGGGCCCTCGCAGACACCCTCAGGCCCCATCACCCCCACGACTTACCGCCTTTACGCTTGACATCCCCCTTCGTCCTGGATTCTCTTTTTCTTGATGATGATGATGATGATGATGATGATGATGATGATGATGATGCTTTTGGGGTCACACCCGGCAGTGCACAGTGGTTTACCCCTGGCTCATGCACTCGGGAATTACTCCTGGCAGTGCTCGGGGGACCCTATGGGATGCTGGGAATCGAACCTGGGTCAACTGCCTGCAAGGCAAACACCCTCCCCGCTGTGCTATCGCTCCAGCCCCAGAGCCATTGTTCTTGACCTAGGGGCAGGGGTGTGATTTTTCTCCTCCCCTCTAGTGCCTACCTTGTACAGAACTTAGTTCATTGTGCCGGTTAAAAGAGAAAGATGAAGGGCCGGATCGAGAGTACAGTTGTAGGGCATTTGCCTTGCTAGTGGCCTACCTGGGTTCGATCCCTGGCATCCCACGGGCCCCCCTGAGCACCGCCAGGAGTGATCCCTAAGTGCAGAGGAAGGAGCAACCCTGAGCATCGCCGGGTGTGGCCCGAACCACACCCCCCTCCGGCCTCCCAAAAAAAGAAAGATGAGGAAACTGAGGCTTGTAATAGAAACTCTATGAGGTCATAGTTTTTATGAGACCAAGCAGTTTTTGGAACTCACGCTGGCTAACACTCCTGCGTGACCATCACACTTGACTTCTGTTCGTTCACTTTCAGCTTGATATTGTCTCAGTAACTGAAAATGAGACATTTCACTGACGTAGGCCAGGGACGGCTTTGCTTCCATTTGTCTTTCCCCTCACCCACCACCCCCTTGCTAGGGAAGATCCTGGGTGTTTGCTCCTACAGGCCCCTGGCACACCGTCGAGAACTGAGTGGAGAAGTTTCTGGAAATCAACCGTTCCCTTTCCATCCAGAAATATTCACTTCCTAGGGCTGCCAGAACAAAATTTCTTCCCATGTTGTCCCCATCTCTCTTTATATGGCCACCAGATTTTTTATTTTTTGACTTTTTGGGTCACACCTGGGAATGCACAGGGGTTACTCCTGGCTCTGCACTCAGGAATGACTCCTGGCGGTGCTCAGGGACCATATGGGATGCTGGGGATTGAACCCGGGTCGGCCACATGCAAGGCAAATGCCCTCCCTGCTGTGCTATTGCTCCAGCCCCTACACGGCCACCAGAAACATGAAATTAAGGCCCCCTCTAAAGACCTCACTTAAATGTAATCACCGCCTTAGTGTCATGTGTCATTCTCTCTCTCTCTCTCTCTCTCTTTTTTTTTTTTTGCTTTTTGGGTCACATCCAGTGATGCTCAGGGGTTACTCCTGGCTCTGCACTCAGGAATCACTCCTGGTGGTGCTCGGGGGACCATATGGGATGCTGGGAATCAAACCTGGGTCGCCGGCGTGCAAGGCAAACGCCCTCCCCGTTGTGCTGTTGCTCCAGCCCCAGTGTCATTCTCTTTAAACCAGTCACATTTGGAGGTGCTGGAGGTTAGGACTTCAAAATAAGAATTTCATGTGCTAGAGTGATAGTGGGCTGGAGAGATAGCACAGCAGTTGGGTGTTCGCGGTTGGGCGTTCGCCTTTCAAATGGCCAACCTGGGTTTGATTCCTCTACCCCTCTCGGAGAGCCCGGCAAGCTACTGAGAGTATCTCACCCGCGCGGCAGAGCCTGGCAAGCTACCCGTGCGTATTGGATATGCCAAAAACAGTAACAACAAGTCTCACAATGAGAGACGTTACTGGTGCTTGCTCGAACAAATCGATGAGCAACAGGATGCAGAGTGATAGTACTGCAGGTTGGGCCTTTGCCTTGCGGGCAGCCAACCCAGGTTCTATCCCCAGCATCCCATATGGTTCAACTGAGCCCCACCAGGAATAATTTCTGAGTGCAGAGCCCAGAGTAACCCCTGAGCATTGCCAGCTGTGGCCCCCAAAACCAAAACTTAAATAAAAAAGAAGTGCAGAGACAGAGGGTGGGGGGCACAATTCGGCCTTAGCAGTCCTGTTTCCTAGAACGTAGAGCCAGAGAACTGCTCCCACTCACATTTCTCTTTGGATGAGAAGTTCTTAGTGCAGGGGCCAGAGTGAGAGCACAGCAGGTCGGGCACTTGCCTGGCGTCTCATATGGTCTCCTGACCCCCGCCAGGAGTAATTCCTGAGCACAGAGCCAGAAGGAAGCCCTGAGCATCACCAGGTGTGGCCCTAAACAGACAAACAAACACAACTTATTAGTACAGGAGATAAGGTGCTTGCCTTGCGCGTGACCGACCCAGGTTCAAATCCCCAACACCACATCTGGTCCTCTGAGCCCCACCCAAGGTGACCCCAGGGTGCCGTGGGCGTGGCCCGACACTCTCCACCTCCACAGTCAAACTGAAATAATGTTAAATTTATCAAAAGGGACTTATGCTCCATAGAGGAAAGAATCCAAATAACTTTAATCAAGGTCCGTTTCGTCACTTGAATTAGAAGGTACAGCCCAAGTTCCTTTAAAAAGTTTTTAAAGGAAAAGCACAGATGGGCTGGAGTGATAGTACATCAGGGAGGGCGTTTGTCTTGCATGCAGCCGACCTGGATTCAATCCCCCGCATCTCATATAGTCCCCTGAGCACCACCAGGAGTAATTCCTGAACAGAGAGCCAGGGGTAACCCCTGAGCATCACCAGGTGTGACTCCCCAAAATAAATAAATAGATAAAAGAAAAGAAAAGAGAAATAAACTGTGGAGAGGCTGAAGAAGAGGATGTCCTGCAGTTGTAGCTGACCCCCTTGATTGATTGATCTTATTGCAAAAGTCAATTGTAGGGGCTGGAGCGATAGCATAGTGGGTAGGGCGTTTGCCTTGCATGCAGTCGACCTGGGTTCGATCCCCAGCATCCTATATGGTTCCCTGAGCACCGCCAGGAGTTAATTCCTAAGTGCAGAGCCAGAAGTAACCCCTGTGCATCCCTAGGTGTGACCCAAAAAGTAAAAAAAGTCAATTGTAGTACTCCCAGCAATGCTCAGGGATTACTCCTGGTTCTGTGCTCAGAAATCATTCCTGGCGGTGTTTGGGAGAACCATCTGGGATGCCGGGGATTGAACACAGGTTGGCAGTCAGCCGCATGCAAGGCAAACATGCTACTCACTGTACTATCTGCTCCAATCCCATTTTGTTTGTTTTGATTTTAGGGGTGTGACCCACCTAATGGTGCTCAGGTAGGGGATTACTCCCAGGGGACCAGGGGACTGGTTAGTACAGGATGCAAAGCACTCAGCCCATTGTGATTTCTCTCCTGTAACATGTATGAAGGTGGGATGGGGGCCGACTTTGGCATCTCACAAAGGCAGTCAATTGTCCTTTTACCTAAAGGACAGGGACCAATTTTTTTTTTTTTTTTACTTTTTTTGGGTCACACCTGGTGATGCACAGGGGTTACTCCTGGCTCATGCATTCAGGAATTACTCCTGGCGGTGCTCGGAGGACCATATGGGATGCTGGGAATTGAACCCGGGTCAGCCATATACAAGGCAAACAAACGCCCTAACTGCTGTGCTATCCCTCCAGCCCCTAGGGACCAATTTTTCTTTCTTTCTTTCTTTCTTTCTTTCTTTCTTTCTTTCTTTCTTTCTTTCTTTCTTTCTTTCTTTCTTTCTCTTTCTTTCTTTCTCTTTCTTTCTTTCTCTTTCTTTCTTTCTTTCTTTCTTTCTTTCTTTCTTTCTTTCTTTCTTTCTTCCTTCCTTCCTTCCTTCCTTTCTTTTTTTTTTTTTTTTGCTTTTTGGGTCACACCTGGCGATGCACAGGGGTTACTCCTGGCTCCGCACTCAGGAATTACTCCTGGCGGTGTGTGGCGGACCCTATGGGATGCTGGGAATCGAACCCGGGTCAGCTGTGTGCAAGGCAAACGCCCTAGTTGCTGTGCTATTGCTCCAGCCCCCCGAGGGACCAATCTCAACTTGATTCTGTCCTTGTTGACTTCTTAGTAATCTGGTAAATTCAACTATGAGTGCTTTTCCCTTTGTTCACGGTATTTTGGGGCACACCTGGTGGTGCTCAGGGCTTACTCTTGGCTGAGTGTTCAAGGATCACACTTAGGGAGTCATAGACAGTGCTGGAACCGAATCGAGTCACAATGCATACAAAGCAAAAGACTTAACCCCTGCACTAGGGGCCAGAGTGATAGTACAGCAGGGAGGGCATTTGCCTTGCGTGTGGCCAAGCTGGGTTCGATTCCTGGGCATCCTATATGGTCTTTCAAGAACTACCAGGAGTGATTCCTGAGTGCAGAGCCAGGAGTAATTCCTGAGCACTGACAGGTGTGACCTAAAAATGACAAAAAACAAAAACCCTGAAGTAGATCTCTAGGCCACGTGGGTTAAAAAAAAGGAGGGGGGTTGGGTGGAATTCTGAAAGGATTGAATTAAATAAATAGTTCTTCAATCATCATCATCATCATCATCATCATCATCATCCTGTTGATTGTCGAATTTCTTGAGCAGTCTCAGTAACGTCTCCATTCGTCCTAGCCCTGAGATTTTAGCAGCCTCTCTTTACTCATCCTTCCCAATGGTGCTGTTTTGGAGGCTCTTTCAGGGTCAGGGGAATGAGACCCAGCATTGTTACTGGTTTTGGCATATGAATACACCATGGAGAGTTTGCGAGGCACTCCCATGTGGGCAGGAAACTCTTGGTAGCTTGACAGATTCTCCTAGAAGGAGAAGTAGGCTCTAAAATGTCTTCCAGGAGCTTGGTTTTAAGTCTCTGGATGTTGGCTGTTGTTGGGATTACACGGCGCCGGGGGCAGTCCCTGGGTGTGACCGCCTAGCTACTGGGAAATGGGGAATCTGGGCGGAAGACGCCCAGTCCCGATCTGAGCAGGCGTGGAGGTCTGAGCCCCGGGTCCCACACACCTGGGTTCCTCTGCCGGTACCTTCGTGTGTGAGGCTCGTCTGAACATGTGGAGAGGGGCCTTGAGCATGGCTGTGGCTGGGTTCTGGAGGTCTTCAGCCGCGGGAGCTCTGCTCGGAGCAGGGAGAGAAGCTGGAGCCCACCCCCTCCGAGGGACCCCCAGGGAGGACAGCCAGGCGCTCGGGCAAGAGACTCTCTTCAATCATATACTTTAAAGTACCTCATAAAACATGTCACTGTCACTGTTATCCTGTTGCTCATCGATTTGCTCGAGTGGGCACCAGTAACGTCTCTTGATTGTGAGACTTATTTGTTACTGTTTTTGGCATATCCAATACGCCACGGGTAGCTTGCCAGGCTCTGCTGTGCAGGCGCGATACTCTCGGTAGCTTGCCAGGCTCTCCGAGAGGGGCGGAGGAATCGAACATGGGTCGGCCGTGTGAAAGGCGAACACCCTATCGCTGTGCTATTGCTCCAGCCCCATAAAACATACTTATCTAAAAAGTACACGTTTGTTCACTGTGTCACTGTTATCCCGTTGTTCATCAATTTACTCGAGCAGGCGCCAGTAACGTCTCCGTTCATTCCTGCCCTGAGATTTTAGCAGCATCTCCTTATTCGTCTTTCCCAATGATTGGAGGCTCTTTCAGAGTCAGGGGAATGAGACCTGTTACTGTTTTTATTACTGTTACTGTTTTTGGCATATCGAATACACCACAGGGAGTTTGCACATGTTTGTTACAGAAAATAAAAAATTCCCTCACTCTGATCTATCAGAGATAACTGATAGATCAGTATTAAAAAATACTCAAATATTTTTCCGTTTATTTTTCAAAAACTGGGTTGTTGGGGGCTGGAGCGATAGCACAGCAGGGAGGGCGTTTGCCTTGCATGTGGTCGACCTGGGTTCGATCCCCAGCATCCCATACGGTCCCCCGAGCACCTCCAGGAGTAATTGCTGAGTGCAGAGCCAGGAGGAACCCCAGAGCAACGCTGGGTGTGACCCAAAAAGGAGAAAAAAAAACTGGGTTGTTATCTATAGAAAAAGATATCTATACACAAAGTTATTATCTATTCCTAAAAGTGGATGTAGGAATTTCACTTTTCCATTTTCGATATCATGAATATCGCTCTGATTTGTTAAAAAATCTTATTAACAGCTGCAAAATGCCAACACCCAGGTGTTGATTTTATACAACAGTATCATATGGATAATTTCTTAGACTGTGTGGAGAGGGACGACTTTATAAAAGGAATTGCATTGGGCAGCAATGTCAAAGCTAGACGATTTGGAGGTACAGTCTGGGCCACGCCCGATGGTGCTCAGGGACTGTTCCCAGCTCTTGGCTCCCGAGTGACCCGATGGTGCCCAGGGGCCATAGATGGTGTGGAGGATCGAACTGGGGTCGAATGCAGGCAAGTGCTTCAGCCCATGTTATATCTCCATGGCCCTGCAAGGCAACTTTCCAAACATTGAATCTGGGGCACTGACAGCCACCATACCCTCTCCACGCCAAAACCACTCAACAGGGGCTGGAGAAACAGAGCAGTGGGGAGGGTGTTTTCACAGTACGCAGCCAACCGGGGTTCAACCCCCGGTACTCCATGGGGTCCCGTGAACCCTGCCAGCAGTGACTGATCCCTGAGTGCAGAGCCAGGAGGAAGTCCTGAACATTGTCGGATGTGACCCCCAAAACAAAACAAAACAAAACCCACCTAAAAATTCCCTACAAAACCCCCACTCACCAGGAGCCAGGGAGGGCTTGCATAATCCTTTGAATGAGGGAGCTCTGAAAAATAAGTAAATTAATTAAATAATGGGGCTGGAGTGGTAGCACAGCTGGTAGGGCACTTGCCTTGCACGTGGCTGACCTGGAATCGATTCCCAGCATCCCATATGAACCCCTGAGCACCACCAGGAGTAATTTCTGAGTGCAGAGCCAGGAGTAACCACTGAGCATTGCCGGGTGTGACCCAAAAAGCAAGAAACAAAATTATTATTAATGATAATAATAATAATCACTGAAGAACCTGGCAAGCTCCCCGTGGCATATTCGATATGCCAAATACAGTAACAATAACAGGTCTCATTCCCCTGACCCTGAAAAGAGCCTCCAATCATTGGGAAAAACGAGTAAGGAGAGGCTGCTAAAGTCTCAGACTGCGATAAATGGAGACGTTACTGGCGCCCACTCGAGTAAATCAATGAACAACGGGATGACAGTGATACAGTGAATAATAATAATAATAATAATAATAATAATAAAATAAATGATTGAGGGAGCTCTGAGTTCAATCCCTAGGGTCACATGATTCTAGAGCAAAAGTGGGTCTGGCTCCAAAGCCAAAATAAGAAAAGAGACCGTCACTATTCATCTACTTTGAGTGACCATCCACTAGGGGTGGGGCTGGAGTGATAGTACAGCGGGGAGGGTGTTTGTCTTGCACGCGGCCGACTGGGTCCAATTCCCAGCATCCCATATGGTCCCCTGAGCACCGCCAGGAGTAATTCCTGAGTGCAGAGCCAGGAGTGACCCTGTGCATCACCGGGTGTGACCCAAAAAGCCAAAAAAAAAAAAAAAAACCAACTAGCATCCCTAGGGAGAGTGGTGTGGATAACAGGAAGTGAGATGTGCTGCTTCTACAGTGCAATTGGGGGACCCCCATATGTATCCCCTAACTTGGTGACAGAGATGAAATATTTCCCTCAACAGTTTCGTTCCCCAAAGCCTCTGAAGGAGAGCCCCGTTCCTCGAGAAATGTAACTTCTGGGGCCAGAGAGCCAGAACACGGGTCGAGGCGCTTGCTTTGCACCTGGTCAACCCTAGTTCCACCTGCAGCATCAGATATGTCCCCCTGAGCACCGCCAGGAATGATCCCCGAGCACAGAACCAGGAGTCAGCCCTGAGCACCACCACGTGGGGCCCAACTCCCGACCCAAGAAATGTGACAAATTAAAGAGGAAGGAAGGACAGGACAAGTGTTTCAACCGATGTCAGCCTTGATCCCTGCAGCATTTCTGTGTGCGAGAACTTTCCTTACAGGTCGGGAGTGAGGCTCTTGGGGGTCCTGACGCCTGGAGTGGGAGAGCAGGGGTCCTTCAGGCGGGCTAAGCCCCAGACACCCACCATGACGCTGCCAAGGAATGAACCAAGCTGATCTCCAGGTTTCATTTTGGCCACCTTCCTTCTTCTTTGCTTTTTTTTTTTCTTTTTGGGTCACACCTGGAGATGCTCAGGGGTTCCTCCTGGCTCTGCACTCAGGAATTACTCCTGGCGGTGCTTGAGGGACTAGATGGGATGCCGGGATCGTACCCAGGTTGGCCACGAGCAAAGCAAACGCCCTCCCCGCTGTGCTGTGGCTCAGGCCCCTCTCCTCCATTGCCTTGAATTCCCTTTCTCCAACCTCTTTGTAGAAGAGGACCCCCCCCACACACACACCCCGCCCCTGGGGTTGGAATGATAGCACAGAGGGTAGGGCATTTGCCTTGCATGCAGCAGACCCAGGTTCGAATCCCAGCATCCCATAGGGTCCCCTGAGCACTGCCAGGAGTAATTCCTGAGTGCATGAGCCAGCAGGAACCCCTGTGCATCGCCGGGTGTGGCCCAAAAAGAAAATAAAAAAAGAGTCGACAGCCCGGCAGAGTGGTGGGCCACACTTAAAAAAAAAAAGAAAAAGAGGACCCCTGTGCATCCAGTCCTGTACCCTTATCGCTGAGCCACTTCCCGCCTACCCCCACGCCCTGTGAGTTCGTATCTCCACGAATGAGCCTTCCGTTGTTCAGCTGTCAAAGTTTAGAGGAAAGTTTTCTTTCCCGCCCCTCCTCACAGCAGATCTAATCACCAATCCGGCATGGTTTTTGCCCCTAGATTGATTATTTTCCAGGCCCTTCCCCCTCCCTCAACCGTAAGAGCATAGCACAGGTTAAGGCACCCCCCCACCCCGCCTCTCCAATCCAACCCAGCACTAGGTGCTCATCAGCGTGGTACACAGTGCTTTTCCCAAGGGGCCCTCTTACCAGAATCTCACCACCTCAGCTTATAAGACTCTCCCTCAACGTCTCCCACAGGCACTGGCCATCAGACCTTTGAGGGGTGTCCAGTCTCAGTCTGGCAAACTCCCCTTGAACCCTTCACAAGCAGGATCAAATGTCACTGGCCAGAGAGAGCTCTCAAAGGGCTGATAAGTGCTTTGTACTCAGGAGGGCCCGGTTCAGTTCCAAGCACTGAGCGATTCCCCAGACACTGCCAGGGGTCCCCTCACCCCCACCCCCAGTACAGGACTGGGAGTTCAGCCCCTGTGCCCAGACTGAACCCAAGCCAACAGGAGCCTTGGGGCCGGAGAGTAGTACCATGGGCAGAGTGATTGCCTTGCACGTGGTGACCCAGGTTTGATCCCCAGCATCCCATAGGATCCCCAGAGCACCACTGAGGGTGACTCCTGAGTGAGTGCAGAGCCAGGAGTAACCCCTGAGCAGTTTCGGGCATAGCCCCAAAACCAAAACCAACCAAACAAAAAAACTAAGAAAATAGAAAATACAGAGAGGTAAAACAGGAGGTTGGGCACTCGCCTGGTGTGTGACCTGCCCCCCCCTTTTTTTTTATCCCTGGCACTGAATATGGTCCCCTGGGCACGGCCAGGTGTCATGCCCGAGCACAGAGCCAGGAATAATCCCTGAGCATCACTGGGTGTGGCCCCATTCCCTACCCCACCAATCCCAAGGGTCAAACGTCAACTCTGTCACTGGGATTCCAGTTTCTTTCCTTGGGGTTTCCTCTTGAGCTTCCTGTACTTGGGGACAGGCACTCAGCAGGGCGATCAAAATTAATAAGACGCTCAACTGAGCCACCTGGGTGAAGGCATTTGCCTTCAGGCTCAAATACCCTGTACCAGAAACGGTCCCCAGCATCGCCAGGAAGTCACTCCTGAACACACTGCCAGGGAGACCCCCTGAGCACCCCCAGGCGTGGCCCCCAAACTAAACAAACCCCAAACCAAAAGACAATCAAGACGATTGTCACATTTTAGCACTTACAGTATGTGAGTGTGTGTGTGTATGTGTGTGTGTGTGTGTGTGTGTGTGTGTGTGTGTCTTCTGCCCTCTTTTGCTGTTCATCTCACAGTCAGGTGTGAACAAGTCTGATGTGACTCATAATTTAATATACATCACAATTTTAACATACAGAATGTATACATGCAAATAAGATCTGCTTCCTTCCAAAGGTTTTACCTAATGCAACTGGGTACTTGGTCCAGTATCTAATTGCATCTGGGGGTGGGGTGACAACATAGCAATAGGACAGCAAACAGGGCACTTGCCTTGCACCTGGTCCACCCAGGTTCCATCCCGGCCACCTCATATGGTCCCCCCAAGCCCTTCAGGAGCAATCCCTGAACACAGAGCCGGGAGTAAGTCCTGAGCACCACTGTCACCCCTGAAAAAAAAATCACACTGGGGTGCCGTTATTACCCCAAACACGTTGGCAATCCCTGGTGGAAACAGCCTTGGCATTTATAGTATTTTCTTCTCTGTTCCAGTACCATGGGGGTGCAATTTTCATTTCTCTAAGAGCTCTAGGCACCGAGCCCTCCCCAAACCAGTGCTGGGTAAGTGATAAGATAAATCTGGGTCTTCAAGGAAGTTTCGGTTTGGTCAAGACGATAAGATACAGGCAGCCGCAGATAGGCGAGGTGAAGTGATAACGCTCCACCGAGGGTGGGTTTGATTTTGGGGAAAAGTCCTGGTTTTCCAACCTTCCAAGGAAGTGGCTGACTCCCGTCCCCCCCTCCATTCTAGGGCGCCCGAGATTCCCAGCCAAGTGGCCTCAGAGGTCCCAGCCCGCAGGCGTCCCCCGCACCTGTGGCTGCGCTGGCTTTCCCGAGCGTCCCTCTCCGCGGTGGGCACCCCGGTAGCGCTTTGCCGCGGGCGGAGCCTGGGGGCGACCTGGTCGTTTCCCCCCCCCCACCTCCCCACCCTCCCCACCCCCCCGGCCGCGCGCGCCGGTTCCTGCTTCCTGGTTCCCCGGAGCAAGTGTCCTTTGGTGGGAACCTCGGGAAGGGCACAGCCCTTCCTGCTCTGCGGCGCCCTCCCCTTCCCCGGCCCTCGGGGGACCCGCCGCGTGGCGGGGCGCGGGGCCAGGGTGGGGGCGGGAGGTGGTGAACGTGGTGCCGAGGGACCACCCCCCGCTCCAGTTGTCCCCTTCCAGGACGCCCCCTGAATCAGCTGCCCCTAGGTAGGGAAAAGTGGAGCCTGCAGCAGGAGGGGGCGGCACGGGAGCGCTCGGAGGGGGACGCCCAGCGGGGAGCCCTGGGATCAAAGGGGAAAGAAACCTCGGCGGGGCCGGGGCTGGTGGTGGGGGGCGGGCGGTGGCCCCGCCGAAAGGGCGGCCCGGCCCCCTCCCCGCCCCGCCGGGCCCGCCCCGCCGCGCAGTCCCCGCCCCCGCCGCCTGCCACCCGCAGCCGCGCGCATCTCGTTCCAGCCCTCATTCCGCGCATTCCTGCCTCGCCGCGTCCTAGCCCCGGCCGGCGGCCGCCGAGCGCCCGCAGCGCCCCGCAGGTGAGTGGCGGCCGCGCCGTCGGGGTGTGTGTGGGGGGGTCCCCGCCCGGCCCGCCGCGCCCCTGCCTGCCCCGCGCCGCCCCTGGACGCCGCGCCCCGCTCCCTTCCTCCCGGGGTTGACTCACCGCTCCAGGAATAGGGCTCGCCGGTGTTTGCCCGCGGCCCGTTCGCGGAAAAGCTCCTCCCTCGGTGCGCCGCGCTCCAGCCAGCCCTGCTGCCCGCGGGGGACCCCAGGGGCCACCTCGGCTCGGCGGACCTGCCCCGCGGGGGGTTCTTGACGCGCGCGCGAGCGCGCGCTCCTCCGTGTTCCCGGAGCCGCGTTGGGAAGAAGTGGCGCTCGGGGCGGCGCGCCCCCCTCCCGGACCACCTTCCCCAACCCCACGACCCCGCCGCCCCGCACCCCGGGACGGGTAAGGCTGCGCGCGGGGCAGACCCGGACTAGGCGGGAGTCCACGGGCGCGGGGGCCGGGGGGGGGCGGACCCCGGCGTGGATGGGATAAGGGAGTCCGCGCTGCGGAAAGGACCGGAGGCAGGACCGACGGCCACGCGGCGCAGGAGCCTCTGACGGGCGCGCCCAAGGGGGCGAGTTTCCGCAGAACCAGCCCTGGAACTCAGCGAGGGGGAAAGGAGAGGGCGAGGATGGGGTGGGGGGGACCTCTACAAAAGGTCCCCGCCCCCCAGCTCTCGAGAAGCCTGTTGGGGTCCCTGATGGGGGTCGAGGGGATCCGGGGAGCTCAGGACACACCCCAGGGGACTTGGGGATGCCGGGTACCGAACGCCTGCGAAGCCCCGGGACCCCGGAGCGCGCGTTTGGGAGCGCGAAGCGCGGCCCCGGGTGCGCACCTGTTGGAAGGCGCTTGCCGCCGGCCCCGAGGGTCGCGGCGGAGTTGCGGGGGAGGCGCGAGGGTGCTGGTCGCCTTTGTTCTGGGTGTCTCAGCTCACGCATGACTCACCGAGTCTTCCGGGACGTGCGAGGCTGGTGTGGGACCGGACCTTTGCCACTCGGGGAGCGAGCGCTGTCTGCGGTGCGGCCGAGCCCCTTGCTGGTCTCTAAGCGTCTCCCCTCCCGGGAGCAGGACTCGCGGAGCGCTCTCGGCGCTTCGGTTCTGCCGAGCTCAGGGTGAGACCTGCCCGGGCTGGCGGTGTTCTGGGGTGATTCCGCCCTCCTGGCGGGAGTGGGAGCGGGGGCGGGAAGGGGGGCGGGGGGCTTCAGGCCTCACTTGCCAGGGACTGGGCAGAGCGGGAAGGATGCTGTCCACTCTGGCCTCCGCGGGCAGCGGTCCTTCCGGGGGGAGGGGGGGCTGTGTTCTGGCACGGATCTGATTGTCATTACTTGACTCCCTTTTACCTGAAAAATGTCGATGTCATCCCCTGCGTGTGGGTACATAAAAGAGCCGCTACTGATAATGAATCCCAAGGAAGTTTATTGGAAAACAAAAAAGTGTGTGTGTGTGTGTGTGTGTGTGTGTGTGTGTGTGTATTGGGGGGGATTGGTCCATACCTGGCAATGCTCCGGAGTTACTCCTGGCTCTGTGCTCAGGAATTACTCCCGATTGCTCAGGGGACCCCATGGGATATCTCTCCAGCCCCTGCAAACAAAAGTGTAAAGATTTTTTTTCCACCCCCTCCACCTTTGGTGATGGGGCAGCAATCCCTATGAAGATGAGTGCTGGACCGTGTGACACTTGCCTGTGGCAGGAGGTGTCTATTGCGGGGGGGGGGGGGGCACGGGCAGGCGTCCTCAGTGCCAGCCAGGAGAGCAAGGCTGCCACCCACGTGCTCTTGTTCCCATCTCTGCCTTTTCGTTCTTCGTTTTCTCTCCTTTGGGGTTTGCTGGTGGGAATGTTTCAGAGCAGAGGACCGGGGTGGCAGAGGAGCAGCCGAGGCAGAAGCTGGGTAGGACCTGGACAGGAAGGTGCCCATGGGTGGGGCATGGTGGACCTGGCTCCTGAACGCTCCTTCCCCACAGATGATGGTGATGATGGTGGTGTGTGTGTGTGTGTGTGTGTGTGTGTGTGCGCGCGCGCGTGCGCGCTGTCCAGGAGTTTGGGGAGTAAGGTGGACTCTTGTCACACCTCTTCTATTCCCCCTGAAAATGCAGGTGCTTGGGCCAGGTGTGTTCCTGGGTGAAAAAGGGGGGTGTGTATGTGGGTGTGTGGGGCGGTCTGGTCCAAAGGCAGCTCTGTCTGTTTGTGTACTGGTTTGGGGGCCACATATAGGACTTCTGGGCTCTGCACTCACGTCTCGCTTCTGGCAGGCTCCAGGGGCCATACGGGGCTGGGGGTGGGGTGGGGTGGGAATCGAACCAGGGTCCGTCTCATTCATTCAAGGCAAGTGTCCTGCCTGCTGGGCTCTCTGTCACTCTGTCTCTGAAGGCGGCTTCGAAGCAGCGGGGAAAGTGCAGGTTTGGAGTTAGACCCAGCCGGGCACACCTGCTCACAGCCCCTCGCCACCCTTTCCAGGATTTCAGACTCATCTCCCGGGTGAGGAACGGCGGGGAGGTGGATACTATTCAGAAAGTTTAAGATTTGTTGAAAAAAAAAAAAAACTTAAGTGTTTAGAGATTCCCCGCAAAATGCCAGGCAGATCCCGGAGAAGCCCTGTCCCGCCCAGGGCACACCCCCCAGCACTGAGCACTGGCCCAGCCTAGGGTTCTTCCTGCTTAGAGACCTGAGTTGGGGGCCCGGGGGAGGTGGGGCCCAGGGTCCTGCCCCCCGGGGAGTGGCGCGTAGGTCTCTAACCGCTGCCTGCGCGGTCAACCAGCAGTGTGCTCGGAGACTTCTGCCAGCCTGGTGCTCTGGGGTTCTCTCCCAGCGGCGTCCCAGGCGGGGCCCCTGGGGTGCTGGAGAGAGACCCCCGCCCCCCCCCCCCCCCCGGTTCCGGCACACAGAGCACACCCTCCAGCCCTCTCCCCGGCCCCCGCCCCGCTGTTAACTCCTCTTCCTCCCGGGGAAAGGGAACTCTGGCTCCTGGGAGAAGCGGCTGGGGCCGGGAGCAGGTCTGTGCCTTGCTGTGTCTTCCTTTGCCCCTCGTGACCCTTTGTTGGCAGAGCTGGGGTGCCTGGTCCCTTTAAAGCTCTGAAATTGGAGCTGAACAGCTGTTCCCCAGGCCCCCCTCCCCTGGGGGGGGGAGTAGTCAACCAGCGGGCAGGGGGGGCAGGTGGAGGGGGGGCAGGGCTTTATCCCTGGGGAGATAGTCTCCAATTCCAGCACTCTCCAATTCCAGCCTGGGGCCCCTCTTCCGCATGACAGTTCTTTTAAAATGATCATTATTATTATTATTATTATGACTATTTGGGGGCCACACCCGGCGATGCTCAGGGCTCACTCCCGGCCCTGCACTCAGGGACCACGTCTGGCGGTGCTCCGGGACCCTATGGGATGCTGGGGGTGGAACCTGGGTCGCTCCAGCACCCCCCTCCCCCATGACCGCTCTCCCGGTGCTTCTGAAGCTCCCACGTAGGTGGGTCGTGGGCATCAGTTTAGTCACCCCCTGGGGGGCCTGGTCTGGAGCCGGCTCTCGTAGCCACGGGGTCTTGGGGGAACCGTGCCTCAGAAGCCCACCTCCGAGCCCCCTTGTCCACCTCCCCCAGCCTGGACTGGGGCAAGTGCCCGGGAGGCTGTGCCCGGCTGGCCGCGGTGGGGGCTGGCTGGAGGGTGGGCGGGCCCCCGTGGGTGGGGACTCAGCTTCAGGGGAACAATAGGCTCCGGAGGAGTCACCAGGAGCCGGAAATGGGAGCTGCAGTGGGGGGGAGGTCCCTGGGGGGGATGGGAGGCACATCCTGCACAGAGGAAGGGCTGGGTATGGGCAGTGGGAAGAGCACGGGGGAGGGGCAGGTGGCACGGGGAGGGGGCGGGGAGGGGGCTCGGTGCCAGGGGGGCCCTGGACTCCCTGAAGCTGAGGCTGCTTTACACACCCTGGTTCGGGGAGCTTGGGCGCCCTGGGCCTTGCTGGCACAGGTGTCTCGCCCCGCGCCCGCTGCTCCCGCCCGCCCAGGTCTGTCCCCCCCAGACTCGCCCCCCAGCAGGGATCAAAGGCTCGGCCTGTGGCTTCCCGGCGTCTCTGTCCTGGAGCTGGGCAGGAAGACAGTTGGAGTGGACGAGGGGGAGGCGGCTGGGCGCTGGCCAGGCTGGCGTGGATGCGGGAGGCCTAGGTCAGCTGGACACAGGACGGGTGTGTGTGTGTGTGTGTGTGTGTCTGTGTCTTTGTGTGTGTGTCTGTGTGTGTGTCTCTGTGTCTGTGTGTCTATGTGTGTCTGTGTGTGTGTCTCTGTGTGTCTGTGTGTCTATGTGTGTCTGTGTGTGTGTCTCTGTGTGTCTGTGTGTGTCTCTGTGTCTGTGTGTGTCTCTGTGTGTGTCTCTATGTGTGTGTCTGTGTGTATCTCTGTGTGTATCTGTGTGTGTGTTTCTGTGTGTGTCTATGTGTGTCTGTGTGTCTCTGTGTGTCTGTGTGTGTCTATGTGTGTGTCTTTGTGTGTCTCTGTCTGTGCGTGTGTCTGTGTCTCTCTGTGTGTCTCTGTGTCTGTGTGTGTCTGTGTGTGTCTATGTGTGTGTCTTTATGTGTCTCTGTCTGCGTGTGTCTGTGTCTCTCTGTGTGTCTCTGTGTCTGTCTGTGTCTGTGTGTGTCTGTGTGTGTGTGTCTGTGTGTGTGTGTGTCTGTGTGTGTGTTTCCCCCAGCGACGTATCAGAGCAAGAAGACAGGCACGCGGACAGGCGGGGAGGGCTTCCTGCCGGAGCAGGTGCTGGAATGCTGGGGAGGCAGAGTGCTCCTAGCCCTCTGCGCCGTCGGAGAACAGACTGCGGTGGCAGAGATGAGCCTGAGAGAGAGCTGGACCACACAGAGTTGGTGTTCTGGGCTCAGACAGCCACGTTCTGAGGGGGCAGCTCCCCGCACGCTCATCGGCCCCTCCCTGTGGTCCTTGGCTGACGACTCGGCCCACGGTACCAGGGTGGAGCCCCCACCCGTGCAATCCCGGCCTCAGGGTTGCTGCTCGCCTGAGGCGGCCCTGGGAGAAGCTGTAGGGTGAGAGCAGGGCCCGTGTAGGGGTGAGGCGCCCCCAGGGGGAGGAAGTGAGGGTGGGAGAGTAACGAAGACTCCCTCATTCATTTCTTCCGTGTGGCTCAGTTCCTGGGTGTCTGGCCCCTTGCAGGGAGCCCAGAGGGAGAGCGCGGGGGCGGGCGGGGGAGAGGTGGCTGGCAGGGTGGATCCTGGACCAGTTGCTTCCAGAACTCTGGTTTGCTGCCCCAGGCTGCAGCCGCTGCAGAGCAGACGATGGGGTGGTCCCGGGCACCTGGGAGGGACCAGGTGTGTGTGTCTCTGCATCTGTGTGTGTGTCTGTGTCTGTGTGTGTCTCTGTGTCTGTGTGTGTCTCTGTGTCTGTGTGTGTCTCTGTGTCTGTGTTTGTGTCTCTGTGTCTGTGCGTGTCTCTGTGTCTGCGTGTGTGTCTCTGTGTGTCTGTGTGTGTCTCTGTGTGTGTCTCTGTGTCTGTGTGTGTGTCTATGTGTGTGTCTCTGTGTCTGTGTGTGTCTCTGTGTCTGTGTGTGTCTGTGTGTGTGTCTCTGTGTCTGTGTGTGTGTCTCTGCGTCTGTGTGTGTGTCTGTGTGTGTCTCTGCGTCTGTGTGTGTGTCTGTGTCTGTGTGTGTCTCTGTGTCTGTGTGTGTGTCTCTGTGTCTGTGCGTGTCTCTGTGTCTGCTTGTGTGTCTCTGTGTGTCTGTGTGTGTCTATGTGTGTGTCTCTGTGTCTCTGTGTGTGTCTATGTGTGTGTCTCTGTGTCTGTGTGTGTCTCTGTGTCTGTGTGTGTGTCTGTGTGTGTCTCTGTGTCTGTGTGTGTGTCTGTGTCTGTGTGTGTGTCTCTGTGTCTGTGTGTGTGTCTGTGTGTGTCTCTGTGTCTCTGTGTGTGTCTCTGTGTCTGTGTGTGTCTCTGTGTCTGTGTGTGTGTCTGTGTGTGTCTCTGTGTCTCTGTGTGTGTCTCTGCGTCTGTGTGTGTGTCTCTGTGTCTCTGTGTGTGTCTCTGTGTCTGTGTGTGTCTCTGCGTCTGTGTGTGTGTCTCTGTGTCTGTGTGTGTCTCTGTGTCTGTGTGTGTCTCTGTGTCTGTGTGTGTGTCTGTGTGTGTCTCTGTGTCTGTGTGTGTGTCTGTGTCTGTGTGTGTGTCTCTGTGTCTGTGTGTGTGTCTGTGTGTGTCTCTGTGTCTCTGTGTGTGTCTCTGTGTCTGTGTGTGTCTCTGTGTCTGTGTGTGTGTCTGTGTGTGTGTCTGCGTCTGTGTGTGTGTCTCTGCGTCTGTGTGTGTGTCTCTGTGTCTCTGTGTGTGTCTCTGTGTCTGTGTGTGTCTCTGTGTCTGTGTGTCTGTGTGTGTCTCTGCGTCTGTGTGTGTGTCTCTGCGTCTGTGTGTGTGTCTCTGTGTCTCTGTGTGTGTCTGTGTGTGTCTCTGTGTCTCTGTGTGTGTCTCTGCGTCTGTGTGTGTGTCTCTGTGTCTCTGTGTGTGTCTCTGTGTCTGTGTGTGTCTCTGCGTCTGTGTGTGTGTCTCTGTGTCTGTGTGTGTCTCTGTGTCTGTGTGTGTCTCTGTGTCTGTGTGTGTGTCTGTGTGTGTCTCTGTGTCTGTGTGTGTCTCTGTGTGTGTCTCTGTGTCTGTGTGTGTGTCTCTGTGTGTCTCTGTGTCTCTGTGTGTGTCTCTGTGTCTGTGTGTGTCTCTGTGTCTGTGTGTGTGTCTGTGTGTGTGTCTCTGTGTCTGTGTGTGTCTCTGTGTGTGTCTCTGTGTCTGTGTGTGTCTCTGCGTCTGTGTGTGTGTCTCTGTGTCTGTGTGTGTGTCTCTGTGTGTCTGTGTGTGTGTCTCTGTGTCTGTGTGTGTCTCTGTGTCTGTGTGTGTGTCTCTGTGTCTGTGCCCCTCACTCCTGCACTCTGGGGTTCCCACGGTACCTGGCAGCTCCTCAGCTGTCTCTGAGAATGGGGGGAGGAAGGGACAGCCTGGCCCCAGCTCTGGGCGCAGGTGGGAGGATCAAGGGGTGAGGAGGGAGAGGCTGGGTGGGGGCGGGGCCCTGCAGGGGGCGTGGCTCCAGGCCAGGCCAAGTTCTGCATCCCAGCAGGAGTCTAAGGTGCCTTTGGGCTGTACTTTCTCTCGGGACCCTAAGTTTTCTTTCTTTTCCTTTCTCCTTTCCTCTCCCCTCCTCCCCTCCCCTGTGCCCTCCCTTCTTTTCCTCTTCTCTCTTCTTCTCTCCTCTCCTGCCCCTCCTCTCCTCACCCCTCCTATCCCTTTCCCACTTCCCCTCCCCTCTGCTCCCCTCTTCCCTCACCCCTCTTATCTCTTCTTTTATCCTTCCTTTCCTCCCCTCCCCTCCCCTCCCCTCCCCTCCCCTCCCCTCCCCTTCCCTCCCCTCCCCTTCCCTTCCCTTCCCTTCCCTTCCCTTCCCTTCCCTTCCCTTCCCTTCCCCTTCCCCTTCCCCCTCCCCCTCTCTCCCCTCTCCCATTTTTCAATTCCCTTCCCTTTGCTTCCCTTTCCTTCCCCTCCCCTCCCTCCCCCTGTTCAGTTTTGGTACCAGGATCAAACCCAGGCCCTTACACATACAAGGAAGGTGCCCTACCATAAGCCCCTCTCCAACCCTTAGGAGTCATATTTAAGAAATAAAGAGAGGGGCTGGAGCGATAGCACAACCGATAGGGCCGACCCGGGTTCGATTCCCAGCATCTCATATGGTCCCCTGAGCACTGCCAGAAGTGATTCCTGAGTGCAGAGCCAGGAGTGACCCCTGAGCATCGCCGGGTGTGACCCAAAAAGAAAAACAAAAAAATAAAAAAATAAGAAGAGGGCCCAGGAGAAAGCTCAAAGGGCTCGTGAACGTGCCTTGCTGGAGGCCCGGTTTGAGCCTCAGCCCAGCATGGTCCCTGGGGGGTGGGGGCAGAGGGCTGAGCTCCACTGGGTGTGGCCCCCAAGCACAAATAAAAAGTTAAAGGAAGTAAAGGAGGCGCCCGAGAGATAGAGCAGGGGTCACCGCGCCTGCCCTGGACGCAGCTGGTCACTCCCCAGTACCCAGCAGGCGTTGCTCCGGAGCTTTTTTTTTTTTTTTTTTTTTTTTTTTGCTTTTCTGAGCTACATTTTTGTCTTGGTTTAGTTTGTTCTGTTTTGGCTGTCATCCAACCCCCCAGATATTAAAATAAAGAGGTAAGCTACTATTTATTTCAAGTGTGGGGGCCACACCTGGTGTCCTTGGGGGCATTTGTGATCGTGGGAATTAGAAATGGGCCAGCTACATGCAAGGCGAGTGCCTTAACCCCTTATCTTCCCGTCTCAGAAGCTACATTTACATTTTGTATGTGTGTGTGTGTGTTGTGGGGGTGGACTGGAGTGATAGTACAGCGGGTAGGGCATTTGCCTTGCATGTGGCCAACCCAGGTTCGAGTCCTCCGCCCCTCTCGGAGAGCCTGGCAAGCTACTGAGAGTATCCCGCCCGCAAGGCAGAGCCCGGCAAGCTCCCTGTGGCGTATTGGATATGCCAAAAACAGTCACAGCAAGTCTCACAATGGAGACGTTACTGGTGCCCGCTCGAGCAAATGGATAAGCAACAGGAAGACAGTGACAGACAGTGTGTGTGTGGGGGGCACACCCAGAAATGCTCAGTGGCTACTCCTGGCTCTGCACTCAGGAATCCTGGCAGTGCATGGATGGACCATAGGAGATGCCAGGGATTGAACCTGGGTTAGCCGCGTGCAAGGCAGACGCCCTACCGCTGTGCTATCGCTCCAGCCCCCATAAGCTGCTTTCTCATGTACTTTATGATACTACAGTTAATGGGCCAGAGAGGTCGCATGGCCGGTTCGGCCCTTGCCCTGCATGTGGCCGGCCTAGCTTCTCCCGCACCGCTGAGTCCCGCCAGACGTGATGACAGGAATGTGGAGCCGGAGTAAGTGGCTGAGGCACCCTCCCCCGCCCCCCCGCAGAAAGACAAATAAGCTGTGCCTCTAAGATAGCAACACGTAAACATATGATAAAATAATAAAAATATCAATAAACTCAGTAATTCTTTTTCATAGAAAGTGTTGGAAAAAAAAAAGGGGGGGCCGGAGCGATAGCACAGCGGGGAGGACGTTTGCCTTGCATGCGGCCGACCCGGGTTCGATCCCCCGCATCCCATATGGTCCCCAAAGCACCGCCAGGAGTAATTCCTGAGTGCAAAGCCAAGAGTAACTCCTGAGCATCGCTGGGTGTGACCCAAAAAGAAAAAAAAAAAGTGTTGGAAATTCAGCTTGTATTATTTATTTATTTATTTATTTATCTATCTATCTATTTATTTATTTATTTATTCAGTTTTGGGGTCACACCTGGCAATACTCAGGGGTTAGTCCTGACTGCACTTAGGAATCACCCCTGGCGGGCTCCTCGGAGACTGCATGAAATGCTGGGGCTAGAACCCGGGGAAGGCAGGTGCCCTCCCCACTGTACTGTCTCTTTGGCCCCTGGCTGGTATTTTACATCGAGTGTCTCAGTTTGTAGGTGTGTACTCTGCTGTTGAGCCTTGCTTGGCTTTGCTTTTCTCTTTTCTTTTCCTTTCTTCCTTTTTTGGGCCTGCAATATTCAGGGGTTCCTCCTGGCCCTGTACTCAGGAATTACTCCTGGTGGTGCTTGGGGAACCATGTGGGGTTCTGGGAATCGAACCCAGCTTGTTCGAGTGCAAGGCAAGCAAACCCCCGACCCGCAGTACTGTCACCCGCCCCCTGTTGAGCCTCCTTCTGTCACAGAGCTGAGCATTGAACCCAGCTCTCATGCAGGCAAGGCCTGTACTTTACTACCACGCCAAACCCCAGCCTAAAGTGTGTGTGTGTGTGTGTGTGTGTGTGTGTGTGTGTGTGTGTGTGTGTTACTCCACATTGAACCCACAGCCTCACATCTACAGAGCAAGTGTTCAACCAGGAAATGCCCTCCCAGGCCTTCAGAAGCCCTCTCTCTCTCTCTCTCTCTCTCTCTCTCTCTCTCTCTCTCTCTCTCACTCTCACTCTCTCTCTCTCACTCTCTCTCTCTCTTTTTCTCTTTCTCTCTTACTCTCTCCCTCACTCCTCTCTCCCTCTCTCGATTTCTCTCCCTCCCTCCCTCTCTCCCTCTTTCTCTCTCTTACTCCCACTCTCTCTCTCCTGTCTCCTCTCTGTCTCTCCTCTCTCCCTCTCTCCTCCCTCTCTCTCTTTCTCTTTCTCTCTCTCTTTCTCTCCCCCTCTCTTTCTTCCTCTCTCTTTTTCTCTCTCTCCCTCTCTCTCTTCCTCTCTCTCCCTCTCTCTCTTCCTCTCTCTCTTCCTCTCTCTCCCTCTCTTTCTCTCTCTTCCTCTCTCTCTCTCTTCCTCTCTCTCCCTCCCTCTCTCCGTCTCTCTCTTTCTCCCTCCTTCTCTCCCTCCCTCTCTCTCCCTCTCCCCATCCTCTCTTCCTCTCTCCCCCCTCTTCCTCTCCTTTTCTCTCCCTTTCTCTTTCTCCCTCCTTCTCTCTCCCTCTCTCTCCCCCCTCTCCTTCTCTCCTTTTCTCTCTCTCTCCATTTCTCTCACTCTCTCTTTCTCGCTCCTCTCTCCCTCTCTTTCTCTCTCTCTTCCTCTCTCCCTCTCTTTCCCTTTCTTTCTATCCCTCTCTCTTCCTCTCTTTCTCTCTCCCTCTCTTTCTCCCTTTCTCTCTTCCTCTTTCTCTCTCCCTCTCTTCATCTCTCCCCCTTTCTATCTCTCCCTCTCCCTCTCTCCCTCTCTCTCTTTCTCTCACTGTTTTTGGGCCACACGTGGTGGTGCTCAGGGGTTACTCCTGGCTCTGCATCAGGAATCACTCCTGGTGGTGCTGAGAGACCATGTGGGATGCTGGGATCAAGCCCCAGGGTGGCAGCATGCAAGGCAAGCGCCCTACCCACTGTGCTGTGCTGCCCCTCTGTCCCAGAAGTTCTTTCTCATTTATTTTATTTTGTATTTTATTTATTATTATTATTGCTTTTTGGGTCACACCCGGTGATGCACAGGGTTTACTCCTGGCTCTGCACTCAGGAATCACCCCTAGCAGTGCTCAGGGGACCATATGGGGTACTGGGAATCGAACCCTGGTCGGCCGTGTGCAAGACGAATTCCCTCCCCGCTGTGCTATCGCTCTAGCCCCTATTTTGTTTTCTTTTGACCCTCAGAAGCTCTCAGCTGGATGAGCCACTTTTATTTTTTCTTTATTTGGTTTTTGGGCCACACCCATTGGTGCTCCTGCCTCTGTGCTCGGGAGAGCTTTCAAGTGCTCGGCAGCCCAGACACGTGACTGGGCCTGGGGCAGCATCGCCCAGAGCCTTTCTCTGCCTCTCGCCCTTTGGGCAGGTGGTCTAACTAAAATCTGGCTTACTTTTCTCCTCTGCGAAATGCAGCTCTAATATTCATGGGGCCAACCCCATAAAAGGATGATACTGGGGCTGGCGATGTGGCTCAGTGGATTGGGCGTTGGCCTTGCATGCGGCTGACCCGGGTTCGATTCCCATGGCCCCATATAGCCCCCTGAGCACCACTGGGAGTAATTCCTGAGTGCACAGCCAGGGGTAGGACTCAAAAAAGCAAAATAAATTAATTTAAAATGATGCATCCAACATAATTATACACATATATAATATATTCAATGGCAGAGCCTGGCAACTCCCCGTGGCGTACTCGATATGCCAAAAACAGTAACAAGTCGCACAATGGAGACGTTACTGGTGCCCGCTCGAGCCAATCGATGAACCTTGGGACAGCAGTGGCATTGGTAGAAGCTTTTTGTATAGCACGCATGAAACACTTTATCAGACAAATCCCTTATCGATAATGCTCTAGACTTTCTTTTATTTCTTTCCTCTGTGTGTAACTTTTTGGGGTTACATCTGGCGATGCTCAGGGCTTTACTCGTGGCTCTGCACTCAGGAATTACTCCCTGCAGTGCTCGGGGGACCACATGGGATGCTGGGGAATCGAACCCGGGTCAACCACCGAATGCAAGGCAAGGCTCCACCCACTGTACTATCTATCACTCCGGCCCCAAACGCGCTAGAATTTCAAGGAGGGAGAAGGTGAGATGCTTGGAACGCCCAGCTGTAGAGTGACTTTGGCTTGGGGCTGGGCTGCGCCTTTTTGTTGCGTTTTCAGCCGCACCAGATGGTGCGACTCCCCCGCCAGATGTTTGGGGGTGCGGCCTGGGGGTGCTGGGGGGTCCCTGCGATGCCGGGGTTTGAAGCTGGCCTCCTGCCCGTCCCACCGTCTCCCCAGCCCGTGCTCAGGAGTTCTGCATCCCCAGGTCTGCGCTTCAGCGGGGGCGGGCTGGCAGAGGGCAGCCTCCTTCCTGGAGGAGGGGAATGACAGTCCCCAGCGGGCGTGACTGCTTGCGCGGGGGAGCTGTGCTGGGTGGCACGAGGAAGCAGCAGCCCGGGTGCTCGGTCGTGAGTCACGTGACCTTGTGCTGGGTGGGAGGGAGGGCTCTTCCTACCTGCGCTGAGGCAAGAGCCCGGCTGAGCGTGCCAGGGAAGTCGAGCTGGACCAGTGGGTCCGGTGGGTGTGCTCGCTCCCTCCCCTCAGCACGGAGGCCCCAGAGCGCCCCCTGCAGTCCGGGCAGGGTGTCAGGTGTGGAGGGGGCGAGGGGGGCGTGGCGGTGAGGCAAGCTGCAGAATTCGAGTGGAATGAATGAATGATCCTTTTCCTAAAGCGGTTGTTTTTTTTTTTTTTTTGGTCACACCTAGCGATGCACAGGGGCTACTCCTGGCTCTGCACTCAGGAATTACTCCTCAGGAGACCATATGGGATGCTGGGAATCGAACCCGAGTTGGCTGCGTGCAAGGCAAACGCCCTCCCTGCTGTGCTATCGCTCCAGCCCCTTCCTTAAGCATCTTGCTTCCCGCAGGGGCTACAGGCCAGTCACCTCCCCGGTGCACGAAGGGCCTGTGGGGTCCAGAGTGATAGTGCAGTGGGCGTGGCGGCGCCTGTCTTGCAGGCAGCTGACCTGGGGTGGGTCCCCCAGCGCCCTGCAGAGTCCCCCAAGCCTGCCAGGAGTGCACCTGAGTGCGGAGCCAGGAGTAAGCCTCCGCCCATAGCCACACGTGTTCCAAGAAAACGAAAACAAAGCACTAGCGCCCCCCTCCCCAAAGGCTATTAAAGGTACACACAGGTGTCAAGAGGGGCGCCCAGTAAGGCAGGTTCATTCTGGGGGGGGGGGCGGGGAGGGGGAGGGAAGGAGGGAAGGCTTCCTAGGGGAAGCAAGACCTCTGTTGGAATGGATGGCTTGGATTT